>NC_057802.1:487054166-487306751 GCF_018294505.1 Triticum aestivum | reverse complement strand
ATCGATCGGCTTCAGTTAGCAGCAGTAGCGAAGGAATCGCTCGATCGGGTTCAGTTAACAGCCATCGATCGATCGCTCGGGTTCAGTAACGCGTAGCCTGCAGTGCAATCGCTCGGGTTCAGTTAGAGCCCAACGCCTCGCTCGGGTTCAGTTAGAGCCAACGCCTCGCACACACGCGCGTACATGTACGAGAGAAACGCGCATCGCTCGGCCCCCGACCTCCCACCGTAACCGGGAACTCCCCGAAATTTTCCTCGCCCCCGCTTCTACCACGGTTTTTTCCGTCATGGACGGCCCAAAGAATGTCATGCAGCTGCGTCTCCGGCCCGCCCAGGACGAAAAGCCCATTTTCTGTCATGATTTTTTGTCATAGAAGTAGGATCCCACCACATCTATGATGATACCGGGTTTTGTCACAATTATCTTCATAGAAGTGTCATATGTATGACAGAAAAAATTTCGTTCGGCCCAAAATGTCACGAATGTGTCTTTTTTTTGTAGTGATACACCATTGTCAACAGAGAACTTGTGAGGCGCAGTGTCATTGGTGTGTACCAGCGCTGCGTGGAGCCAGAGAAAGGCCAAGCAATCCTCAAAGATATCCACCAAGGCGAGTGTGGTCACCACGCGGCTTCAAGATCACTTGTTGCCAAAGCTTTCCACCATGGTTTTTTCTGGCCGACTGCTCTAGAAGATGCCAAAGACTTGGTCCAGAAATGTAAAGGGTGCCAGAAGTTCCACTCCAAGCCACATCTGCCGGCTTCTGCACTCAAGACCATCCCCATTGCCTGGCCCTTTGCCGTCTGGGGACTGGACATGGTGGGACCATTCAAGACAGCACACGGCGGTATGACTCATCTGCTCGTCGCGTGGACAAATTCACCAAGTGGATAGAAGCAAAGCCAATTAAGAAGTTGAATGGTCCGACTACTGTGACTTTCATTGCAGACATCACCACTCGGTATGGCATACCACACAGCATCATCACCGACAACGGCACAAACTTTGCCAAAGGCGCCTTGGCTCGTTTCTGCGCGATGCAGGGCATCCGACTGGACTTAGCGTCCGTTGCCCATCCGCAGTCAAACGACCAAGTGGAGCGAGAAAACGGCCTCATGCTGTCCGGCATCAAGCCCCGACTGGTCGAACGTCTGGAGCGTTCGGCCGGTTGTTGGCTCGATGAGCTGCCGGCCGTCCTCTGGAGCCTGCGCCCAACTCCAAACAAGTCAACCGGCTTCACGCCTTTCTTCCTTGTCTACGGTACCGAAGCCGTCATCCCGACGGACATAGAATTCGACTCCCCCCGAGTCACCATGTACACCGAGGAGGAGGCAAAAGAGGCACGTGAATACGGCGTCGATCTGCTGGAAGAGGGCCGGCTGTTGGCACTCAGCCGGTCCACTATCTACCAGCAGAGTCTACGTCGATACTACAATCGGAAGGTCAAGCCAAGATCCTTCCAAGAGGGAGACCTTGTGCTCCGGCTGATCCAGCGAACAACCGGCTAGCACAAGCTCTCGGCACCTTGGGAAGGCCCGTTCATCATCAGCAAAGTTTTGGGCAACGACTCCTACTACCTGATCGATGCTCAGAAGCCCAGAGCACGCAAAAGAGACGACTCCGGCAAGGAGGCAGAGCGGCCGTGGAATGCAAACCTCCTTCGAAGATTTTACAGTTGATGCATTATGTACCACGCTACCTTTTGTATTAAGTACGAAGACTCCGGGTCCCCCGAGAAGAGCTCGGGGGCTACCCTCTTTTATCTATATGATAAGTATTACGCCTATAAATGTGTCATTTCATTATTCCGCCTGGCACCGGGTCCGACCAGTCGGCCCGGGGGCTTGCCGCCTTGTACTATGTGGTGCTTCCTGCAGTTGGATAAGTAGTGTGTTGGCACCTAAACCTTCTCCTGCCAGAAACCATAGCTCGCAGAGCGACTGTCCGGTGGGCAGGAGTTGCAGAAAGGGTGTCCACATGAAAATGGCTAAGGACCGAAAGCACGCACATAGTCCAGGCCGGCATCCCGCCTCCTCGACCGGCTGCTAAGCAGCCGGCCGGCTGGCTTCTACTTAACTTGCTAACACTCTAGTCGGCTAAGTACTTGCTCTCCCAAAAGTAGCTAAGTACTTGACCTAGCCGCAGTCCGCAGAACGGCTGTTTGGCTGGAAAGACGGCAGCCAAGGGAGGGCGGCAAAGGAAAAAAGCCAAGGAGCAGAAAGCAAGAAAAGTCAGAACTCGGCAAAAGCACAACTTGTGTGGAAGAATATTTACATGTCAAAAGGCCCTTGGCTAGCATTCAACAAGAGTTTGAAATACACCCCGCGGGTGGAATTGTGCAAATTTAACAAAGTTTGTCGAGACTGATAAAGCAGGAAAAATAAAGATAAGTCGGCGGCCTAGGGAGCAGCAGAGGGGTCCGGCTGGTTGGCAGAGTCGGCGGTGCCGGTTGGTGGAGTTGACGGCAGGCCAGTCTCCGCTTGGTCGCCTCCAGCAGCAGTCGGCGCACTCGAGCGCGGCTCGTTGTTCGAGGTGAAGGAAATATTCCCTAGAGGCAATAATAAAGTTATTATTTATTTCCTTATCTCATGATAAATGTTTATTATTCATGCTAGAATTGTATTAACCGGAAACATAATACTTGTGTGAATACATAGACAAACAGAGTGTCACTAGTATGCCTCTACTTGACTAGCTCGTTGATCAAAGATGGTTATGTTTCCTAGCCATACACATGAGTTGTCATTTGATTAACGGGATCACATCATTAGGAGAATGATGTGATTGACTTGACCCATTCCGTTATCTTAGCACTTGATCGTTTAGTATTCTGCTATTGCTTTCTTCATGACGTATACATGTTCCTGTGACTATGAGATTATGCAACTCCCGTTTATCGGAGGAACACTTTGTGTGCTACCAAACATCACAACGTAACTGGGTGATTATAAAGGTGCTCTACAGGTGTCTCCAAAGGTACTTGTTGGGTTGGCGTATTTCGAGATTAGGATTTGTCACTCCGATTGTCGGAGAGGTATCTCTGGGCCCACTCGGTAATGCACATCACTATAAGCCTTGCAAGCATTGTAACTAATGAGTTAGTTGCGAGATGATGCATTATTGAACGAGTAAAGAGACTTGCCGGTAACGAGATTGAACTAGGTATGGTGATACCGACGATCGAATCTCGGGCAAGTAACATACCGATGACAAAGGGAACAACGTATGTTGTTATGCGGTTTGACCGATAAAGATCTTCGTAGAATATGTAGGAGCCAATATGAGCATCCAGGTTCCGCTATTGGTTATTGACCGGAGACGTGTCTTGGTCATGTCTACATATTTCTCGAACCCGTAGGGTCCGCACGCTTAACGTTCGGTGACGATTTGTATTATGAGTTTATGTGTTTTGATGTACCGAAGGTAGTTCAGAGTCCCGGATGAGATCGGGGACATGACGAGGAGTCTCGAAATGGTCGAGATGTAAAGGTCAATATATTGGACGACTATATTCGGACATCGGAAAGGTTCCGAATGATTCGGGTATTTTTCGGAGTACCGGAGAGTTACGGGAATTCGTATTGGGCCTTAATGGGCCATACGGGAAAGGAGAGAAAGGCCTCAAAGGGTGGCCGCACCCCTCCCCATGGACTGGTCCGAATTGGACTAGGGAGGGGGGGCGCCCCCTTCCGTCCTTCTCCTTCTCCCTTCCCTTTTTTCCTATTCCATGTGGGAGGAGGAATCCTACTAGGACTAGGGAGTCCTAGTAGGACTCCACACTTGGGCGCGCCCTGTGAGGGCCGGCCTCCTCCTCCCTCCATCCTTTATATACGTGGCCAAGGGGCACCCCATAGACACACAAGTTGATCAGTTGATCTTTTAGCCGTGTGCGGTGCCCCTCTCCACCATAATCCACCTTGGTCATATCGTAGCGGTGCTTAGGCGAAGCTCTGCGTCGGTAGCAACATCATCACCATCATCACCCCGTCGTGCTGATGGAACTCTCCCGCAAAGCTCTGCTGGATCGGAGTTCGTGGGACGTCATCGAGCTGAACGTGTGCTGAACTCGGAGGTGACGTGCGTTCGGTACTTGTATCGGTCGGATCGTGAAGACGTATGACTACATCAACCGCGTTGTCATAACACTTCCGCTTTCGGTCTACGAGGGTACGTGGACAACACTCTCCCCTCTCGTTGCTATGCATCACCATGATCTTGCGTGTGCGTAGGAATTTTTTTTAAATTACTACGTTCCCCAACAGTGGTATTAGAGCCACGTTTTATGCGTAGATGTTATATGCACGAGTAGAACACAAGTGAGTTGTGGGCGATACAAGTCATACTGCTTACCAGCATGTCATACTTTGGTTCGGCGGTATTGTTGGATGAAGCGGCCCGGACCGACATTACGCGTACGCTTACGCGAGACTGGTTCTACCGACGTGCTTTGCACACAGGTGGCTGGCGGGTGTCAGTTTGTCCAACTTTAGTTGAACCGAGTGTGGCTACGCCCGGTCCTTGAGAAGGTTAAAACAGCACTAACTTGACGAACTATCGTTGTGGTTTTGATGCGTAGGTAAGAACGGTTCTTGCTCAGCCCGTAGCAGCCACGTAAAACTTGCAACAACAAAGTAGAGGACGTCTAACTTGTTTTTGCAGGACATGTTGTGATGTGATATGGTCAAGACGTGATGTTATATTTTATTGTATGAGATGATCATGTTTTGTAACCAAGTTATCGGCAACTGGCAGGAGCCATATGGTTGTCGCTTTATTGTATGCAATGCAATCGCCCTGTAATGCTTTACTTTATCACTAAGCAGTAGCGATAGTTGTAGAAGCATAAGTTGGCGAGACGACAACGATGCTACGATGGAGATCAAGGTGTCGCGCCGGTGACGATGGTGATCATGACGGTGCTTCGGAGATGGAGATCACAAGCACAAGATGATGATGGCCATATCATATCACTTATATTGATTGCATGTGATGTTTATCTTTTATGCATCTTATCTTGCTTTGTTTGACGGTAGCATTATAAGATGATCTCTCACTAAAATTTCAAGATAAAAGTGTCCTCCCTGAGTATGCACCGTTGCCAAAGTTCATCGTGCCGAGACACCACGTGATGATCGGGTGTGATAAGCTCTACGTTCATCTACAACGGGTGCAAGCCAGTTTTTGCACACGCAGAATACTTGGGTTAAACTTGACGAGCCTAGCATATGTAGATATGGCCTCGGAACACTGAGACCAAAAGGTCGAGCGTGAATCATATAGTAGATATGATCAACATAGTGATGTTGACCATTGAAAACTACTCCATTTCACGTGATGATCGGTTATGGTTTAGTTGATTTGGATCACGTGATCACTTAGATGATTAGAGGGATGTCTATCTAAGTGGGAGTTCTTAAGTAATATGATTAGTTGAACTTTAAATTTATCATGAACTTAGTACCTGGTAGTATTAGCATATCTATGTTGAAGATCAATAGCTTGCGTTTAGCTCCCCTGTTTTATTTTTGATATGTTCCTAGAGAAAACTAAGTTGAAAGATGTTAGTAGCAATGATGCGGATTGGATCCGTGATCTGAGGATTATCCTCATTGCTGCACAGAAGAATTATGTCCTTGATGCACCGCTATGTGACGGACCTATTACAGGAGCAGATGCAGATGTTATGAACGTTTGGCAAAGCTCGGTATGATGATTACTTGATAGTTTAGTGCACCATGCTTTACGGCTTAGAACCGGGAATTCAAAAATGTTTTGAACACCACGGAGCATATAAGATGTTCTAAGAGTTGAAATTGGTATTTCATACTCATTCCCGTGTCGAGAGGTATGAGACCTCTGACAGTACTTTGCCTACAAGATGGAGGAGAATAGCTCAACAAGTGAGCATGTGCTCAGATTGTCTGGGTACTACAATTGCTTGAATCAAGTGGGAGTTAATCTTCCAGATAAGATAGTGATTGATAGAGTTCTCTAGTCACCATCACCAAGTTACTAGAACTTCGTGATGAACTATAATATGCAAGGGATAACGGAAACGATTCCCAATCTCTTCGTGTTGCTGAAATCGACGAAGGTAGAAATCAAGAAAAGCATCAAGTATTGATGGTTGACAAGACCACTAGTTTCAAGAAAAGAGCAAAAGGAAGAAGGGGAACTTCAAGAAGAACGGCAAGCAAGTTGCTGCTCAAGTGAAGAATTCCAAGTCTGGACCTAAGCCTGAGACTAAGTGCTTCTACTGCAAAGGGACTGGTCACTGGAAGCGGAACTGCCCCAAGTATTTGGCGGGTAAGAAGGATGGCAAAGTAAACAAAGGTATATTTGATATACAGATTATTGATGTGTACTATACTAGTGTTTATAGCAACCCCTCGGTATTTGATACTAGTTCAGTTGCTAAGATTAGTAACTCGAAACGGGAGTTGCAGAATGAACAGAGAGTAGTTAAGGGTGAAGTGACGATGCGTGTTGGAAGTGGTTCCAAGATTGATATGATCATCATCGCACACTCCCTATACTTTCGGGATTAGTGTTGAACCTAAATAAGTGTTATTTGGTGTTTGCGTTGAGCATGAATATGATTTGATCATGTTTATTGCAATACGGTTATTCATTTAAAGTCAGAGAATAATTGTTGTTCTGTTTACATGAATAAAACCTTCGATGGTCATACACCCAATGAAAATAGTTTGTTGGATCTCGATCGTAGTAATACACATATTCATAATATTGAAGCCAAAAGATGCAAAGTTAATAATGATAGTGCAACTTATTTGTGGCACTGCCATTTAGGTCATATTGGTGTAAAGCGCATGAAGAAAATCCATGCTGATGGGCTTTTGGAATCACTTGATTATGAATCAGTTGATGCTTGCGAACCATGCCTCATGGGCAAGATGACTAAGACTCCGTTCTCCGGAACAATGGAGCGAGCAACAAACTTGTTGGAAATAATACATACTGACGTATGCAGTCCGATGAGTGTTGAGGCTCGCGGCAGGTATCGTTATTTTCTAACCTTCACAGATGATTTGAGCAGATATGGGTATATCTACTTGATGAAACATAAGTCTAAAACATTTGAAAAGTTCAAAGAATTTCAGAGTGAAATGGAAAATCATCGTAACAAGAAAATAAAGTTTCTACGATCTGATCGTGGAGGAAAATATTTGAGTTACGAGTTTGGCCTTCAATTAAAACAATGTGGAATAGTTTCACAAACTCATGCCACCTGGAACACCGCAGCATAATGGTGTGTCCGAACGTCATAACCGTACTTTATTGGATATAGTGCAATCTATGATGTTTCTTACCGATTTACCACTATCGTTTTGGGGTTATGCATTAGAGACAGCTGCATTCATGTTAAAAAGGGCACCATCTAAATCTGTTGAGACGACACCATATGAACTGTGGTTTAGCAAGAAACCAAAGTTGTCATTTCTTAAAGTTTGGGGTTGCGATGCTTATGTGAAAAAGTTTCATCCTGATAAGCTCAAACCCAAACCGGAGAAATGTGTCTTCATAGGATACCCAAAGAAGACAGTTGGGTACACCTTTTACCACAGATCCGAAGGCAAGACATTCGTTGCTAAGAATGGATCCTTTCTAAAGAAGGAGTTTCTCTCGAAAGAAGTGAGTGGGAGGAAAGTAGAACTTGATGAGGTAATTGTACCTTCTCTTGAATTAAAAAGTAGCTCATCACCGAAATCAGTTCCAGTGATGCCTACACGAATTAGTGAGGAAGTTAATGATGATGATCATTAAACTTCAGATCAAGTTTCTACCAAACCTCGTAGGTCAACCAGAGTAAGATCCGCACCAAAGTGGTATGGTAATCCTGTTCTGGAGGTCATGTTACTAGACCATGATGAACCTACGAACTATGAGGAAGCGATGATGAGCCCAGGTTCCGCGAAATGGTTTGAGGCCATGAAATCTGAGATAGGATCCATGTATGAGAACAAAGTATGGACTTTGGTTGACTTGCCCGATGATCGGCAAGCCATAGAAAATAAATGGATCTTCAGGAGGAAGATGGACGCTGATAGTAGTGTTACTATCTACAAAGCTAGACTTGTCAAAAAAGGTTTTTGACAAAGTTCAAGGTGTTGACTACGATGAGATTTTCTCACTCGTATCGATGCTTAAAGTATGTCCGAATCATGTTAGCAATTGCCGCATTTTATGAAATCTGGCAAATGGATAACAAAACTGCAATCCTTAATGGATTTATTAAGAGTTGTATGTGATGCAACCATAAGGTTTTGTCAATCCTAAAGGTGCTAACAAAATGTGCAAGCTCCAGCGATCCATCTATGAACTGGTGCAAGCATCTCGGAGTTGGAATATACGATTTGATGAGTTGATTAAAGCATATAGTTTTATACAGACTTGCGGTGAAGCCTGTATTTACAAGAAAGTGAGTGGGAGCACTACATCATTTCTGATAAATATATGTGAATGACATATTGTTGATCGGAAATAATGTAGAATTTTCTGGAAAGCATAAAGGAGTATTTGAAAGGAGTTTTTCAAAGAAAGACCTCGGTGAAGCTGCTTACATATTGAGCATCAAGATCTACAGAGATAGATCAAGACGCTTGATAAGTTTTTTCAATGAGTACATACCTTGACAAGTTTTTTGAAGTAGTTCAAAATAGAACAGTCAAAGAAAGAGTTCTTGCCTGTGTTACAAGGTGTGAAATTGAGTAAGACTCAAAACCCGACCACGGCAGAAAATAGAAAGAGAATGAAAAGTCATTCCCTATGCCTTAGTCATAGGTTCTATAAAGTATGCTATGCTGTGTGCCAGACCTATTGTGTACCTCACCAAGAGTTAGGCAAGAGGGTACAATAGTGATCTAGGAATAGATCACTGGACAGCAGTCAAAAATTGTCCTTAGTGGAATAAGGAAATATTTCTCGGTTATGGAGGTGATAAAGAGTTCGTCGTAAAGAGCTACGTCGATGCAAGCTTTGACACCGATCTGGATGACTCTAAGTCTCGATCTAGATACATATTGAAAGTGGGAGCTATTAGCTAGAGTAGCTCCGTGCAGAGCATTGTAGACATAGAAATTTGCAAAATACTTACGGATCTGAATGTGACAGACCCATTGACTAAAATTATCTCACAAGCAAAACATGATCACACCTTAGTACTCTTTGGGTGTTAATCACATAGCAATGTGAACTAGATTACTGACTCTAGTAAACCCTTTGGGTGTTGGTCACATATCGATGTGAACTATGGGTGTTAACCACATAAAGATGTGAACTATTGATGTTAAATCACATGGCGATGTGAACTAGATTATTGACTCTAGTGCAAGTGGGAGACTGAAGGAAATATGCCCTAGAGGCAATAATAAAGTTATTATTATTTCCTTATATCATGATAAATGTTTATTATTCATGCTAGAATTGTATTAACCGGAAACATAATACTTGTGTGAATACATAGACAAACAGAGTGTCACTAGTATGCCTCTACTTGACTAGCTCGTTGATCAAAGATGGTTATGTTTCCTAGCCATAGACATGAGTTGTCATTTGATTAACGGGATCACATCATTAGGAGAATGATGTGATTGACTTGACCCATTCTGTTAGCTTAGCACTTGATCGTTTAGTATTCTACTATTGCTTTCTTCATGACTTATACATGTTCCTACTATGAGATTATGCAACTCCCGTTTACCGGAGGAACACTTTGTGTGCTACCAAATGTCACAACGTAACTGGGTGATTATAAAGGTGCTCTACAGGTGTCTCCAAAGGTACTTGTTGGGTTGGCGTATTTCGAGATTAGGATTTGTCACTCCGATTGTCGGAGAGGTATCTCTGGGCCCACTCGGTAATGCACATCACTATAAGCCTTACAAGCATTGTAACTAATGAGTTAGTTACGAGATGATGCATTATGGAATGAGTAAAGAGACTTGCCGATAACGAGATTGAACTAGGTATGGTGATACCGACGAACGAATCTCGGGCAAGTAACATACCGATGACAAAGGGAACAACGTATGTTGTTATGCGGTTTGACCGATAAAGATCTTCGTAGAATATCTAGGAGCCAATATGAGCATCCAGGTTCCGCTATTGGTTATTGACCGGAGACGTGTCTCGGTCATGTCTACATATTTCTCGAACCCGTAGGGTCCGCACGCTTAACGTTCGATGACGAGTTGTATTATGAGTTTATGTGTTTTGATGTACCGAAGGTAGTTCGGAGTCCCGGATGAGATCGGGTACATGACGAGGAGTCTCGAAATGGTCGAGACGTAAAGGTCAATATATTGGACGACTATATTCGGACATCGGAAAGGTTCCGAATGATTCGGGTATTTTTCGGAGTACCGGAGAGTTACGGGAATTCGTATTTGGCCTTAATGGGCCATTCGGGAAAGGAGAGAAAGGCCTTAAAGGGTGGCCGCACCCCTCCCCATGGACTAGTCCGAATTGGACTAGGGAGGGGGGCGCCCCCTTCCTTCCTTCTCCTTCTCCCTTCCCTTTTTCCTATTCCATGTGGGAGGAGGAATCCTACTAGGACTAGGGAGTCCTAGTAGGACTCCACACTTGGGCGCGCCCTGTGAGGGCCAGCCTCCTCCTCCCTCCATCCTTTATATACGTGGCCAGGGGGCACCCCATAGACACACAAGTTGATCAATTGATCTTTTAGCCATGTGCGGTGCCCCTCTCCACCATAATCCACCTTGGTCATATCGTAGCGGTGCTTAGGCGAAGCCCTGCGTCGGTAGCAACATCATCACCGTCATCACGCCGTCGTGCTGACGGAACTCTCCCGCAAAGCTCTGCTGGATCGGAGTTCGTGGGACGTCATCGAGCTGAACATGTGCTGAACTCGGAGGTGACGTGCGTTCGGTACTTGGATCGGTCGGATCGTGAAGACGTACGACTACATCAACTGCGTTGTCATAACGCTTCCGCTTTCGGTCTACGAGGGTACGTGGACAACACTCTCCCCTCTCGTTGCTATGCATCACCATGATCTTGCGTGTGCGTAGGAATTTTTTTGAAATTACCACGTTCCCCAACACGAGGCGCGGTCAAGCTGAGGCTGGCTGTCCGCTCCAACCTCTGGCGCATCTTCTCCGCCTTCCTCGTCCTCCTCGTCTTCTCCCTCGTCGCTGGAGTCGATCATCTCGGCCGAGTCTTCGTCGTCCTCCAGGTTCAGCCCGAACCACTCCGGGGGCGCCTCGGCACCGTTCTCGGTCAACTCAGGAACGAAGACGCTGGTGTTGGTGTACTCGGCGATCGCCGCTGCCCATCTGACAAGATCGCGCTCCACCGCCACCAGCTCCTCCTGGGCCTCCTGCCGAAACGTGGTCAACTGGGCTAGATTTAGCCCAGGATACCACGCCTTGGCGAACTCCAAGGCCCGACGCACTCCAGCTCGGGCTAAGGAACCCTTCCAAGCCTCGAGTCGGCCAGCCGCCACCTCCAGCCAGTCGGCAGTCCGACTAGGAGTGCGTGGAGCCGGCATGTCTGGCCAAAGGGCGGAGATCGCTTGGGCCCCGACACGCTGAAGACGGCACAGCATCCGATGAGCCGGCCAGAGGCGGGCCTGGATGCTGAGAAGCTGTTCGCTAAGGGTCTGGGGGCGTCGGCGGCAATCTGCACGCCTTCCGCCCTCCGTTCTTCACGATAAGCCTCAGTAGCCTGGTTGGCAGTGTCGGAGTGCCCAGGAAAGAAGTCTGCTCAAACAGAAAGCAAAGAAATCAGAAGTCACAAGCTAGAAGCCGGCTCGATCGGTAGCCGGCAGCTCAAAGAAAGAAAAAGAAGGAAGCTTACCATCAACTATGTCTTCAATCCTGCTGAAACCGGATTTCAACAATGCCTCCTTGTCGGTCCAGGTGGAGCGTTCGGTCTCGAACTCGGCGAGGAGATTGGACTCTTTCACCTCCGCCTCCTTCTGGGCCTTCTGGAGAAGCTCCGCCTGTTCCGTCAGTTGCTTGGCCAGTCGGTCACGCTCCTGGGCCAGCTCGTTGCACTCTGCTTCCTTGGCGCGCAGCGCGGTGTTGGCTTCGCCTAGCTGCTGCCGCAAGGCAGCGTTGGCCTCTGCAAGAATAGAGAAAGGAAAAAACGTCAACCATCAACAAATAGGAAGTGCAGTTGCCGGGGAGATCCGGCCTGACTGCTCAGCAGTCGGCCGGAATCTCGGGGGCTACAGCCTGCGGGTGCGCTGGTGCGCCCCCGCTGAGAAAGAAAACGAAGACTTACTCCGGCTTTCCGATAAGTCGGCGGTCCGTTGGTCCAGATCTCGGACGTTGGAGTTAAAGGTGGCCGCGTGAAGGTTATGATAATCCTACAATGAAGATATCAGATAAAGTTAGCACTCAGAGCTTGCCAATTAAAGTTCGGAGCCGCCTACTCAGCAGCCGGCCTGAAACTCGGGGGCTACACCCAGTGGGTGCGCTGGCGCGCCCCCACAGAGAAATACAAGAATCAAAGACAAAGAAGCAAGAAACATACCCGAATGGCCGCTCGCGAATCCAAGAACGCACTGTTGCACTGCTGAAGAGCAGTGGCCTCAGCTCGGAGTTTGGCCTGGATGTCTAGGATCGCCTGGTTTAAGGCGCCCGTCCCGCCTCCACGCACCCATTTAGTGGGCGCGGCGCTGGTTGCTTCGGCATTCGGGGCTGACGAGCTCGCAGCGCCGGCTTCCAGCGGTCGTGGCGCCAAAGTCGCCTTCGCGCCTCAGAGGCGCGATGGTGTGCGGGCCTCAAAAGTCGGGCCCGTCACCACCTCGTTTCCGGCTGGCGGCACCAGCGGGGCAGCCGGCTGTTTTTCCCGCGCTCCTCCAGACGGCGGTGGCGGAGGCACAACTACCTCTGGCATGACGACATCACCGCATTCCCTCTTCATGACCGAATGCTCCTCGCCGGCTCCCCCAGTCGGTGTCGTGAACTCTGGTGGTGGCGGCACGGAGTTCAAGGGCATGACGAATAGCGGCGCCTAATGGTGCGCGGCTTCTTTAGCCAGCTTCTTCGCCGCGTCATCGGCCTCAGCCTCCGCCATCTTCTTCAACGCGGCGGCCTCCGCCTTGTCCGCCTCCGCCTTCTCCCTGCGGGCGGCTTCCTGCTCCTCGCGCGCCTCCCGCGCGTTTCGTTCTTGCGCCTCCCGGAGGTCGGCTGCAGGGTCGATTCGCCGAGTGGTGGTAGTGGTTTCCGCCGACCGAATGACGAAGGCGGCGGCCGACTTCTCAAGAGAGAGCGGGACCCTAAGTTAAGAAAAATAAAGCAAGAAAGTTCAGACGGAGCCAACAAGAAAAGAAAGCACAAGGAAAAGACACTTACGCCGACACCATAGGAGGCACCTTCGAAAGCTTCTGGAACTTGGTCGCCTTCGCGGCGGCCTCCTTCCGCTTAGTCCCGGCGGTCGGGTTCTTGGTCTTCTTCGGCGTGCTGCCAAACAAGACGACGCCTTGTTTGCGCTTGCGCGTGCCGCCTCTAGCAGCCGGCTCGGCGGAAGGGCCCACGTCCGCCTTGCCGGCGCCTCGCACATGGCGCGGCTCGTCCTCTTCATCATCATCATCGGGCCAGGTCTCAACGCCGCCTCCTTCTTCGGAGCCGCCTGCTCCGTCGTCGCCGCCTATGGCGTCATCCTCTAGGGCGGCCGCCCCTAAGTCGGGGTCGTCCACATCACTCACCTCCCGGTCCGGCTGGTAGCCTCCACCCGGCCCCACGATGGCGGCCGTCGCCGGAGACATATAGATCTGCGTTCAAAGGACCGACTATTCAAAACCAAGATCAAGACCAAGACAAGTACTAAAAAGAAAAGAGTTGAGGAACTTACGGCAGGCGGCGGATTGGCGCGGGAGTATGGCCGCTTGCCGAACCGCCAAGACCCTTCCAACAGCTTGAGGTCGGAGATCTCGTTCACCATTCGGGCAACCTCGGCAGTCGGCATGTCCCTCGTGCACATCCGGCTCGGGTCGCGGTGCCCGCTCATCCGACAGATCAGATGAGGCCGGCCTTGGAGCGGGAGAACCCGGCGCTCGACGAAGGCGACCAGCAGGTCGGACGCCTTGAGGCCTCCCGCGTCTGTCAGCACCCGGAGCCGGTTGATGGCAGCGGTGGCGTCGGCCGACACGGGCTTCGGCTTGTAGCCCCAGTTGGCCCGAGGCTCGGCCGGAGTGCCGGCTTCGTAGGGCGGCAAGTTGATGAAGTCAATCGCCGGATCGACGTTCTCCACATAAAAATATGATTTCTGCCACAGTTTGACCGACTGTGACAGCTTGATGGCGGGGAAGGCGTTCTTCACCGACGGACGGCGCACCGCGACGAAGGCACCGCACTGGGCCGCCTTCTCCCTGGCGGAGGTGCCCAGTTTGGTGTAGAAGAATGCTCCCCACAACTCGATGGTGGGGAGGATGCCGAGATAGCCCTCGCACATCGTGACGAAGGCGGACAGCAGCGTCAGGGTGTTGGGCGTCAGATGATGCGGCTGAAGATGGTAGAAGTCGTGGAGGAACGGAAGAATCCGCTCGCCGGCAGGCCGAAGCCGCGGAGAAAGTGCGAGCGGATAACCCGCTCGCCTCCTTGCGGTGGCGAGATCTCCTTCTCCGGCGGCACGCGCACCTTGACAAAGCTCGCGTCGGGCAGCCGTCGTGTGGCGCGGAGGAAGGCGAGATGGTCGTCGATCACGACCGAGCCATCCCAGTCTCCTCCCTTCTCGTGTGCCATGGGGGCAGAGGCAAAGGCTGCAACAGAGCAAGAAACTTGGGGCGAAGGAGACCGACGGCGGCGAGCTGTGGCGGCGCCTCGGCGACGAGTTGCGGCGGTGCCTCGGCGGAGCGCGGAGGTGTGGCGGCAGCAAGGAGAGGAGAAAGATGAAAATGGCAAAGGAAGAGGAGGGCGCGCGTGCTCTGCCGCTCCCCCTCCTCCCCCTACTTATAGCCCCTGGGCTACGAAGCTGAGGGGGCGGGGCGTGGGATCGTGGGATTAACTGCGCCCACGACCCCACGACCCCGAGATTATTGCGCGAGTTACTGCGCGCAGTAACTCCGCACGGAATCACAACCGTCTGCCTCGGCCGCGGCGGATCCGCCCGCGCGCCGAGGCCCGGTAGTGGCGGGCCCAGCCTGCTGTCGCGTCCCATCGCGCGCGTGGGCTGGCAGGCCGGCCCGACTGGCTGGTGCCGCGTGGCGTGCTTACAGCGGGCGGCGGGCCTAGAGGCTTAGCAAGCACGCCACCAGGTTCCCGCCTTGGCGTTTCAAATTATCAGACGAAGCCGCCTGGTCACGGCCGACTCCGAGCAGACGGCACGCCAGGAGACGGACAAAGCATTCAGCAAGAGCACTCGAAGGAGGAAGCTGCTGAGGCTTCTCGACTAATCAGCCGCGACGCCTCACAAGCTTCGCGGACTACTGTTGGAGTAATGGGCCACGGGTAGCCTAACCCGAGTCCCTGAGCATTTCAAGACATTGGGCCGGCTGTGCCCCCCAAGCATCCAGAATGAAGCGCCGCCTTCTGGCGACCGGCTGGCTCAAGCGGCCGGCTACCAGAAGACGGCCAAGCACCAGAAGACGGCACCAAGATGGGTCGACTCCTAGCAGGCGGCCTCCAGAGAGGCCGGCTCCTAGCAAGCGGCTCGCGACGCCCTCAAAGTCTGCGCCCCCATTAAGAAGACAAGACAGGATGTGGCTACAGTACAGCCCATCACCCCCATATCCAGGGCACGGTGCGGCCACAGTGCCCCGTACAGGCGAAGATCTCTGCACACTGTTACGGCTCCACCCTTGACGTCACCCCTGTCAGGCAGAGCCTCGCTCCCACGACGGCCTGCAGGCGGCGGGCCCTACCAGCAGCGAGAGCCCAGAGGGCGGCAGAGCATGGCCAGTCGGACCCGAGGGAGGCCGGCTTCTAGAAGGCGGCTCGCTCTTCCCTCGGAGTCCGGGCGCCATTAACCAGATGAGACACGGTGTGGCTACAGTGATCTCCCACCAGACGACGGGACTGTAGCCACGCCCTCCCCCCCCCCCCCCCTGACCGAGCATGCGTCATTAGCATTACGGCTACGGTAACAAGCAGCTGGCCAGACCCGCAAGCGGTGGAGGCGGCCTATCGGCTCCGTACCAGAACAGGCGGCGGGCCCCAGCGATCGGCGGAGAAGCCGGTGACCAGAGACGCTTACAGTCGGGTCCTACACCAGGCCAGATTACCATTATACCCCTGGAGGGTAGGCCCATATAAACCCCCTAGGGCACCCATGCAAAGGGTTCCCAACCTGTTAGAACTAGACACATACATAGGGAGAGGAGAGAGCTAGCCCTGCTTTCTTCTACCTCTAGCATACAGCTCAAGGAGCACCATTGTACTCACTAGTGCCTTAGTGATCATGCGGAGACCCCGCAGAGCAGGACTAGGGGTGTTATCTCCTAGGAGAGCCCCGAACCTGGGTAAAGTACGCCGGCGTTCGTGTCTACGCCTCATCCCGCTTCCGGGCACCGGCGACGTTTTACTCGTTCCCACCATGATAAGCCATCCCTTGGCATATGTCGCACCCAACCCCCGACACTGGCTAACATGTATGTGTTTTTTGGGACAGAGCACTGGCTTATTGTATGATTCGCGTCACTCAATCCACTCCTCCCTACCCGGTCTTTTTTTGGTTTTCTTATGCCCTGCACGTTCCACATTTCATTACTAGTTTGTTTTGATTTTCTGTCAAGCAGGTTTCACATCGCTCGGTCGATGGCTCACTGGCTATTTGATGTAATGAAAGAACAAAAAAGTTACAGTATAGTTATCAACATGATTATTTCTGTATATATCGGGATACATGTGGTATAATACACCCTCGACAGTTATTGTCTAAAGTGTAAATAGCATGCTAATTTACCCACCACAGACCTGATAGCTCATGCACAAACACCGTGATAACTTTGACCTGATAGAAGAAAATATCCTCCGACAACTTCTATGTAAATAACATGCTAATGTTTGCACCATAGAGTTGATAACTCACATAAAAACGTTGTGTTTACTTTTTGAACCGTGTGAAAAAGTTGTGGGAAACGTACCCTGGTAACTTCTGCCTAAATGGCATGATAGTATACACACATCGGGCTTGGTAACTTACGCATAAACACCGCAGTAACTTTGACCCGGAGAAAAATAGTTGTTGAAACCATACCCCGATAACTTCTGTGAAAATAGCATGGTAATATACACACCATAGATGTGGTAACGTACGCACAAACACGCGGTAACTTTGACCTGGAGGAAAAATAGTTGCTGAAACCGTACCCCTGGCAACTTATGTGGAAAAAGCATGGTAATATATGCACCGTAGACCTGATAACTCAGGTGCAAACATCATGGTAACTTTATAAGATGGGGAAAAAATTGTTGAAAACATGCCCTGGTAACTTCTGTGTAGATAGCATGGTAATATACGAATCGCAGACCTGACTTACGCACAAACATCATGGTAACTTTTTCCGAGGCAAAAATTGTTCAAAACATACTCATGATAAATTATATATAAATAGCATGGTAATATACTCACATCAAAGTTGATAACTCACGCACAAACACCATGGTAACTTTAACCAGGGGGTGGGGTTGTTTAAAAACATACCCCCCCCCCCCCCCCGCGATAACTTCCTTGTAAATATCATGGTACTATATGCACCATATACACAAACACCGCAGTAACTTTATTCCAGAAAGAAAAGTTGTTAAAAACATACTATGACAACTCATGTGTAAATAGCATGATAATATACATATGAGAGCTGATAACTTACTTAGCCCAAGCTTGTTATCTATTTGCCTGAAAAAAGTTGTCAGAACATATCAACATCGGATCTAGTTTCGCAGGTCTCATTGTGATGGATTTTTTATGTGAAAACGATTTTTTCGATCGGGCCAACGATTTAAGCTATAAAATATTTTAAAATTTTCAACTAGGAAAAATCTAGGATGACACTATTTTTTTTCTCTAATACATGCACACGTGTGCATGTGAAGAGAAGGTTGGATGAGCTATTTCTATCACTGAAAAAAATATTTTTATGCCCTGATAATTTATGTGTAAACAACATGATAACTTGCGCGCACAGGCATGTTAACTTTTTTATCCAAAAAAAATCATCGGAACATATCAACATGGGATCTAGTTTCGAATGCCTCGTCGCGGCGAATCTTTTATGTGAAAACAGTTTTTTAGTTCGGCCGACAGTTCAGTTTTAAAAATAATCTCCTGCCATCATCAACTTTGTTTGTTTTTGCATGCATCTAATTAGAAGTTTCTAATTTCTGGTGGACACACATGGAGGAAAGGTAAATAACACGAAGCTAAAGGGTAGTATCTGCATGCATGCAAGTGAATTAAAACATTCGAATTTAATGCTAAAATACATAACGTTCGGTGGTTAGCAACCCCCGTATTTGTGACATGGTTTGTGGTTGCTGTTTCTGCATAAGTTCTCTAGATTTTGTACACCTTTTTGCCTTGCAGGGCAGTTGTTGTACACGTAAGATATTACCATGTTTAAAGAATGCGTGTGTTGTTGGATCGTGCTATGAAACAAAGCTATTTCAAGTGGTCATATTAATGGAGGTGTGTGTAACTGGTCACTGAACCAGAGAACTAGACTACATATCAAGAGCTCAAAATGTTCTTGTAATTCTGCAACAGTCAGCAGAGAACAGTAGTTGAAAGTAACATACGCCAGTGGACCCATCGAGCAGTTAGTACATGCACACGGACGCGGCTAATCTGCACCCGAGCTCAAATGAGCTCGGGTGAACAGTAAAATCGAAAAAAAATCGAAAAAAATTTAAAAAATTCCAAATTTTTTTTGAGAGAAACATTGACAAAAGTTCTAAGTGACTGCAAAAATTCGTCATGAAATCACATTCCTAGAAGGCGTGGCAAAAAAAACAAAAACAGTACTCTGAAAAAGCTACTTTCAAACGCATTTTGAAGCACTGAATTTGTTTTTTTTGCCACACCTTACAGGAATGTGATTTCATGATGAATTTTTGCAGGCACTTAGAACTTTTGTCAATGTTTCTCTCAAAAAAATTTGGAAATTTTTGAATTTTTTCGATTTTACTGTTCATGCGGGAGCATATGAGCTCGGGTGCAGAATGGACTTTTCGCATGCACACCTACTAGTTTCCCCCTACCTTTATAATTTCTTCTTCATCCCGTACTGCAGTGCAGTCTCCATTTGCTCTCTGAGGAAAGATCATGTACTTGTTGAATTCTTGTGGTGCTGTACTTTACAGCTCAAATGCATTATCCTCTTTTTTAGTGCAGGGTAGGTTGAATCCTCAGGTAACTGGTGAAATTTAAAGTTTGCATTGTGCCATTGAGATCATCAATTCAATTGGTTAGCATATCAACTGTTTTTTTCTTTAGAATAATTTCAGTTTGTTCGCTGTTCTTGCTGGAATTATGAGGTCATTCGCCTCTCTAAATTTACCTTTCTTCTTTGGGTTTTTATCATTTATGTTACTAGTTGTATCCCACTACTCAGTTTTCTCATTAGAAATTACAACTGCTCAAAAATGCCATCGCTCCGTGAGATATTTTCTCAAAAATGCTATTAGATATCTCAAAAATGCCATTGTTCCATTAGATATTTGCTCAGAAATGCCATCAGACATCGTTATTGTCAGGTCAAACTCGTTGACCATGTTATATGACAAAAATAACCCTATACCCACATGTCAGCTCTCTCTATCTCACAATAATAAGTGTGAACCTCACTTGTTTGGAGTAAGCAAGCGAATAATTTAAAAGAAAATAAAAACGTGGTTGGGATCAAGTTGGACCCACACTTTATTGTAGTGAGATAGAGGGAGAGCTGACATGTTGCTCTATAGTTATTTTGGTCATTATGACATGGCAAACTAGATTTGAGCTGACAATCATGGTGTCGAGTGGCATTTTTGAGCATGCACCTAACGAAGGGATGGCATTTTTGAGCAGTTGAAATTCCTAGTGGCAAAACTAAGTAGTGAGTGACAACCAGTGGCATAAATGATAAAACCCCCTTCTTTTTATAGATCATTGCAATTGTTCTACCAAATTTTCTCTAACTTAGAACAAATATCAACAAATTTTGCCATGGCAATTGTTGCTTGTATTGCTAACATGACATGGCATTTTTTTATCCCCATGGCACTCGTTGGCATGGCATTTTTTATCCCCATGGAAATTTGTAGAATTGTTTATATAGTATAAGTGATATGTTTGTTATAGTATGATGGCATTTTTATAGATTTTTTATTGTGGTCACATGATTTATTTTTTTGTAAGTGATATGTTGCAATTGAAACTCAAAATATAGGGCCATGCCAACTCACCACAAAATATCATATAAGTGTTTGACTCATGTGCATTTTTAGTAATCGGATCATGGCATTTTTACTATTCAGAACATGGTAGTTTTATTTGAGGTACCATGGCATTTTACTAGTTAAGAGGATGAATTTTTTTCAAAATTAGGTCGTGGCAATTTTCAATTCATGTAACCATGGCAAAATTATGCTTTGATCATGGCAACTTTTTTTCATGGCACTTTTTCTGATTTTTTTTCACATGTCAAAGTGTGTGTGTGTGTCTATATATATATATATATGTATATATATATATATATATATATATATATATATATATATATATATATGTATATATATATATATATATCTATATATATATATATATATATATATTTCTGTTCTTGGTGGTTGTGGGGGGGGGGGGGGGCGGGGGTAGTATGAGTGTTTTTCTGAAATGTTTCACATGGCAATTTTTTGCAATAATGTTCTAAATGTTCCCATGGCACTTTGCTTCTCATGAAAATTATGTAGATAATCCTCATAACAACATAAACTGTTTTCTGGCTCATACTAGGAACCTAGCTCTAGATACACCCAAATTGATTTTTTTTATAGTAAAAATATAAAAAAGGTGAAACTTTTGTCGCAACAAGCATTCTCTACTGTATTACTCACATGTAAGTTTCGCGACAAAATGACTTTCATGGTATTCGGAACGAATAAAAACAAAATGGATACTATATTAATCTTACTAGTCACATAGTTTGTCCTTGCAGTTCTGCCTTTTTGCCAACAATTCCACACAAGTTATTATGTCCTGACACTTTACATGTGAGTAATACACTAGAAAAATTTCTATGTATTTTTGGAACCTGGGTGCCATGGAAGTTTTTTTAGTTGGAGGATGCCATTTTAAAAAAGTTAAACCATGCCAATTTCAAGTAATGTACATAACATGGTAGTTTTATCTTAGGTACCCTGACAAAAAAAATTAGTTAGAGGATGGCATTTTTAAAATTAGATTATGGAAGTTTCAAGTTATGTACCATGGAAAAAAATATTCTTCAGATCATGGCAATTTCATTAGTAACACCATTGGAAAAATATTTTTTACCATGTTATTTTTTTTGGCAAGTGGCGCAAAAGAAAATTTTAGACCAACGATTTTTTCGTTAGGCCATGGTACTTCTGCTATTCAGACCATGTCGATTTTAGTTAGGCCATGGTAGTTTACTGTAGCATGGCATTTATTTGTGCACCATTTCAAATTTGTGACATGCTATATCATATATATGATGCAACATGGCATTATTTTAGACCATGACATTTCTTATCATTTTTATACCATGGCAATTTCAATTTATGTCATATGACATTTTTTTACTTTTTTAGTACATGGTAGTTTTCTTTTGTCATGGCAATAATCTTTTAAACTTGTTGCCATGTAATCAACAAATTTTTTTCCTCCAAATCATGGCAATTTTGTAATTGTATCCTTTTTGTCACATGGTATTTTTAAAAAAAATTAATAGTGTTTCATATATTTTCATGGGAAAATGTCACATTTTTTCTTGTCCCCAAAACATGGCTCGTTTTTTGCAAATTACTCATATTGTTTCTTTTTCACATGGCAATTTTGTATGTGTTTTTTCTAGAGATTTGGCAAATTTGATGCTATATTGCATGCCAAATTTATGTTTTTGTATGGCCTTGCTTTTTTGTTTTTTAAGGCATTTTTATGATTTTTTAGATGTATGTTTGCCATGTGACAATTTGTTTTTTCCAAAATAAATATTAGCATTGGGTCTGAGAGCACCACAAAAAGGCCCATGAGTCAAAAAAGTTCGCTCAGGGGGAGTGTATGCATCGGACCAAAACGTTCACTGGGGGCTGGAGTTGCGCCCCTCGGCTGACGGCAGTCAGTTATTGGCGTCCTAGATAATTTTGCATGCATAGTTTTCCATTACACCATGCATGTTAAGAGCATCAGTAAACAACTAAAGGAAGGTCAATATAACTAAACATGTTGAACTCACCAGAAAGTTAGGACACTGAACGCCGCTCGCAAGCGGAAGATTTCCTTTGATTCGCACCATCTCCATAGCCTCCCTTCATGCTGAGCTGATAGAACCCGAGATGATCCAACCAGGTTAGCTAGTTAGATTATTGTCGTGTCCGGATAGGAGAATTCTCTAGTTAGTCCGAGAAATTAATGTTGCACCAAGATTAAGGAATTCTAATTGGGCAGTGTTAGGCGCCGGCATGCCGGCCTAAACACTGGGCCGGTCGCATCCCACAGCCACAGGATCTACCTTTCTTCAACCGTTAGATTTGACTATTCTTTGTTCTACCTCAGACCTGCTCCACGACACGGAACATTTTTTCGCGAATACGCAACGATTGCGTAAGAGAGACAGAGCAGCGCCCCGCTCGTCCTCGGCTGGCCGTGCTTGCCGGCCTTCCACGGGCGCCCTCGGCTGGTCGCGGTGGCACACCACAACAGGTTGCTGTCTTCGTGGTCGCGAGGCCGTCGTCGTCCCCGTGCTCGCCGGCTGCTCGTGCCCCTTGCGCTCGCCCTTGGCTGGTTGCGGCGGCGCACCACAACAGGTCGTCGTTGTCGTGGGCGCGAGACCATCGTCGTCGCAGCCCTGGATGCATCTATTCCAGCACGGGGGCGCCGCTGTCCCAGGCTCCAGCATCTTGTGGCTGTGTAGCTTCGCGGGGCACAGTAGTAGCAACCACGGTGGCCGGTTGCAACCTCCAGTGATGCATGTCGTAGCATCTTCAGTGGGCATCGGGTCTCCGTTGTAGGGTCGCCGACGACGTGCTGGTTCCAGCTAAAATCGCTGGGGATGGAAGTAGCAAAATGCATCTCCAGTAGTAGCAAAAACCGACACGGATGCAGCAAAAAGCCGTCGTCGCCCCCGTCGCGGGTTGTAACAACGCGAGTGGATGTAGCAAATGTTGTCGTCAGTAGTAGCATCCTGAGGTGTCAGCCCCAGCATCCAGCAAAGCAGTTGCAACATCCCGCGGGCGTGATCACCGCGGTCCCAGCATTCCGGCGGTTCGTGGTCACCATGGTTCCAGCGTCCGGCGGTTCGTGATCACCGCGGTTCCAACATCTAGCAACACAGTTGTAGCATCCCGGGGTCGCGGGTGTACCTCACCGACTTGCCGGATGCAGCTCCGCCGCGTGCTGGTTGCAGCTCGCCGCCGTTCATGGAGGAGATGATGAACCAGTTGGTCACCACAGGAAAAAAGGGAGTATGGTCAACGGTGGAGAAGGAAAGGTAGAAGGCGACGTGGTCGCAGCTTGCGAGGAAACATGGCCGTGGCTCCCTTCGACGGCAGCGGCTGAGATGATAAAGTGGAAAAATTGGGCGGTGGGTGGACCCATCACGTATGTGGCTTGGGACGCACGATTAACAAACGATCGCACGGCGCGCGCGCGACCGGCGCAACGCTTAGCCGGTCGTCCGGCCTGCATCGTTTCCCATTCTAATTTGGGGTAAAGGTATTTGCAATATCCATCCACAAAACATTATGTTTAGTTTTGAGTTGGTTTAATATTCTAGTCTACTAAGTACAGTCTTGATCCTTTCTAGGACTATCTAACTTATCAATACGAGGTTACAGACATAAATAAGCTCACTTACTGCAATATCCTGGGACTAACTCCGTCAGTTGTATATATTCCGTCGTCTAACAGACTGTCCAATAAAATTAAATAGCCGAGGGTGAAGAGGGAAAGGGATACATCCTGGTAGAGAACGACCACATTCATTTAACAACCTAATGATGGTATATCTGCCTAACATTGAGTTAAAGTCAGTATCAGAGCACGAAATGGTTTGCCAGAAGAAGAAAATAATTTATAAGGCAACCACATGAAAGCACTACACCTGTGGCAGACCGTGTGTTTGTTTAGCATATGTATAATCACCACAGCAAGCAAAACTGGAAACTAACCAACAGAATATACAATCCTCCATCACCAGAGAGCACCAACGTAGGCTGCAATTACACATGCACATAGATTTGTACCAGCCTACACCCGCCCCAAGCCAAATCGATCAGTGGCAACCTTACATACCTTAGCAAACCGCAGAAAAAAAAAAAGTGTGAGAACAGGAGTAGGAGGAGGGGGGGCCAAACACAATACACAAAAAGAGCTAAGTAAGTTGGAAGCTCCCATGGTACCACTGCCAGCCAAATCTACCATTTCCGATCGATGAAAACTTAAAGACTTAAACAAGACCCTAAAATGGAAGAGTATCCAATATTTAACAAATGACGTACACATGAAACCATATTTTCTATTGAACAAAAACACAATACAGAAATATAAGGCTATAGCCTCCCTAGGAGTATCAGAACCATTTGTCCAGACCATATACGTCATGTCACTTATGCAGTTTTTTGGCAAGGAGAGAAACATAAATCCCAGTACACTCAAAATAATTTCCATCATAGTTTTACCTTCGACAGTTAAATTACAAAGGTGTAAAGCTAAGGCTAAATCATAAAGACTATGGAAACACTATTGCCCTCCTTCCTTAAAACAGCTGCCAAATTCAGCCCATGTCATTTCCCATGACAAAAATCAGAACATTTGGAAATCACAATCACCCTTCCATATGAGGTTTAAGCTTCCAAAATCAGACGTTGCATTTCTCACATAAAAAAGGGGCTTCACAGAATTACATCTCATAACTCTGACGATTCATTGTTTTACTCATAGTGCATCGACATGGTCTACTTATGTCATGAAGAGGTCCTTGGCCTTAAGCGGGTACATCTCCAAAGTACGAAGCTAGACAAAGAGAACAACTTATTTAGCTTTGGATCATACTAATGATATCTGCCACACTTCTCAAAAGCTCATAAAATATGCATGATAATTGATCCACTGCAGCGGTCAGATAACTGGTTTATCTACTCTTGAGTCTAACATTCAGTTACAAATCCGTCTCCAGGTGTTTTAACTGTGACATGAATTGTGGAATTCCACCATCCAACAGGCAAACAACTTGAGCCAATAATGTTAAGACAACAAAAAAGAAAGATAAGAACAGCCAAGAGGAGTGCACATACATGGCGATTGGTATAGAAAAGCTACCTAAATATTCTGCAGTCTTGTATAAATAATCTCCTCGATCTCTTTAACATGCAAAATCTATACTCTGAAGCATGGAAGTGTCAAAATAATAAAGTGGATGGCCTTCTTCATATATGAACTGAAACTGAAAATATGATAAAACTCTATTGTTGTCTTATTTCTGCTTGGATCACTGCCTCAGTAATAATCTCCTCATAGCACAATTTTATCCTTTCCTCAACAATTTTTTAATCTCAAAACATACCACACTGCTTTCTTTTCGGTGTAGAGTTTAAAAGAGCACATAAGTATATCAAAATACAAATAGGGAATTTCATTTGACTGAAACTGTGCGCTTTTTGTTTTAGCAATATATTAAAGCATACACCTAGAACTCTAAGAGAAGAGGCCCATGGATTCAGAAGTAATCTCACCAGGAAATGAAAAATACATTAGGCCTCTAGGGATCAACGTCACCTCCATTTCCTCATACCAGATACTCATTCAATATCTGAAAGAAAAGGAAAAAAGAAAGTTTCAGTGGGAATGAATACCCTATAATTGCTAGGCTACACCATGTGTACTGCAGCAGAGGAAAAGAACATCCAAATTAGGTTTTCATATTAGTTTCTAGTAAAGGAAGGCTAAAACTTCTCATTGTGTATTTCCCTAAACTTTTTGACTGCAAATGTTTCTAATAAGGTTGGATTTGCATCAACGGGGAATATCTGAGCAACTGAATCTATGCCTTGTTATTTGCGGCTTATCTCCTTCAACTCATAAGCTGCACATTTTTAAATCTGGGCTATACTTCTAAGGCTGATGCAAAGCTCATTAAATAGTAATCAGTTAAAAAGCAATATATATATGGGTCAATAGATCATATAATCTCTTGAGCACTAACAATAACAATTGCAAGTAAAACTTGTATTTTTTTACCTAGATCTGAAGGGGGCTGCAAACAAATTCCTATACTTCCATAGCACATCATACAATACCACGTAAAGCATAAATCATGTATGAGATATGCGGAGGACCGAGGAGGGTGGTCGTGGGTGCTGCTACTCTGCGACCTTGCCGTCGAATTGGGGAGCAGGGCAAGGGAAGGAGGTGATGAGGGTGACCTTCGGGTGTGTGCATCCCAGCCTCTGGGTTTGCTGCAAGTCATCACAATTGAAGAAGCTATCAATCACAGTTCAGTAACCTGACACCTCGGCATTATTATACATGAATTAATCCACACAAAAACAAAGACTTGCTGCCAGAACTCGTCCGTATAAACATGGCCGTGTGAGTCTAGTGGCTAATCATCCTGCAATTACGTTCAAAATGCCGCCTTCCTTACCATCAACAACAATATGCATCATCAAAAGAAAAGGATACGAAATACAAGATGAACTCTTCATACCGCTTTGCCATTGGGGGGCCTTCG
This sequence comes from Triticum aestivum, assembly GCF_018294505.1. Classification (NCBI taxonomy): domain Eukaryota; kingdom Viridiplantae; phylum Streptophyta; class Magnoliopsida; order Poales; family Poaceae; genus Triticum; species Triticum aestivum. The sequence continues at coordinate 487,279,873 of NC_057802.1, read as the reverse complement.
CCGCAACTGCCGGTGGGGAGGAGGAAGACAGGCCACCAACAATAAGTAGGACAGCAGCAGCAAGGGTTTGTGGAGGAGAAGGACACCGGCGTCACGGACAAGGACTGTCTGGAGGCAGCAGCGCGTCGAGGAGGTGTTGTCGAGCACGGATGCAGAGGAGCTGGACCTCGCCGGCGGCGAAGAGGTGATACCTGATGCTGGCAGCACAAGAGAGGATCGATGGCGGCCGAACAGGAAGAGGAGGGGGCAGGAGCGCGGGATTTGGCGGATAGTGTTTCACCGTGTGGAGAAAAGATGAACGCGGCTGTGAATGTGGGGCTATATAGGCTGGCTGGCAAAAGACGGGAATGCCCCTTCAGCAGGACGAAATTACACATGGTGCCACCGTTGTGATCCTAGACCTCCAATAACACGATCCTATGGCCACCAATGAGAAGGCATCGCATGCCCCCTATTCCCCCATGAATTCAAGAATTGAGATCAACATTGTTTGCATCGACATTGCATGCACCCGTATTTCCATTCGCAGGCCCAAAGTCATCTTTCTCCTTATTCCAGAGGTGGTGCTACCATCAGGTTGAGCGACAAACTCATTTCTAGGCTACCACATCTAGGTTGGAACCACCATAAAATCGCCAAACTGAAACTACATTGGGATCATGAACTCCATCCCCACACTGTTCTATAACATGGCCAATTGTATGGTAATTTCCGCAAAAACGCGACGTCTTCTCGTATAGCACATGGAACATTTTGGGGTGGTTTACCTTGCTCAACATTTTCAAAGAACCCTCCAGTTTGGTCTTGATGCGCACTCAAACAAACTTTCATTCTCAACGCCATTTAGCCCAAGCTCCACATCTAAAACTTCTATCTTGGACGTCATTGCTTTAGCCACCGGTCTGTTGCACAGCAAGTCCGGTAGACCCATGATCCGAGCCCAAAAACGTATGGAGTTAAAGGCGACAGATCCCATTATACTCCTCAGTTACCACAGCATGGTGCCTAAAGAGCCAAGGACCCCATGCACGGTTGTGTTTCAATCCCCAAAACAATTAAACTCTGTCGTAAAAGTGTAATCGCCAAGTGGTAATTTGACACCCTTCTATACGCCACTGGTACGTTTCTTAGCTAGATGTCAAAAATGCCTTTCTCAATGCCATCCAGTGTAGCAAATCCACGTGTAGACACTGGATCTTCCCACAACCGTCCACCATCATGGGTGACGCACAGGCATAGGGTGGCGAATGATGAATTACTCCTCCCGGTGCCCTCTTCCTATCTTCCTCGCTTCCCCTATCGTCGTCCCCTCACCCCTCGGCTCTGGGTACAAGGCCTGACAGCGGTAGCAGTCCGTTCCCAATAGCATTTTCTCACCTTCCCCCACACCTCCCGTGTACTATCCATTGCCTGCCAGTCCGGCTGGGCATCCTTTGCCTGGCTACGAGTTGCTCTGTGCGCTGCCTTGTTCCTACATCATGTGCTCCCATGCAGGTTGTCACCATAGCCACAAGCTCAAGCAGCACCACTGGTGGAGCAAGAGCATAGGCAGTCGGCACCGTCTCCGTCTTACGCGAGGACGCAGACGCCCGGGAGCACGACGCTACCTGTCGCCAAGGCCAGGGACGCCTAGCAAGGGAACGTGGAATGCGGACTCAAGTACGTGGCACGCAACCCGCAAACAGGAGAAGAACACCAAGCCAGATCAGCGGGCAACAGCGAGTGCGCGAGAGGTATGGAGAAATGATGAAAACACTGTCAGGAGCGGCACGCCCACACCATCCTCTGCCTTCTCTTCACTTGAACTTGCAAAGAGAAACCCTGAGCTGAGTTGCTCATCCCAATTTTGCTCGACACCAAGGGAGGTTCTTTGACCGACGCGGGGTTACCTACAATCAATAACCTTTTGTGAGGTGGCTTCGTACCAAAATCCCTTAAATTAACATTGTTCGCATTGACATTGCATACACCCATATTTCCGTTCACAGGGTCAAAATCATCGTTCTCCTTACACATCAGGTTGGGTCATTCCCTCTACGACTACCTTGGCCTCTACTAGCCAGCCACCTCTTCCACAGATGGTGCTACCACGAGGTTGAGCAATGGACTTCTTTGGATCATGAACCCGCATTATTCTGTAACATGGCCAATCGTACCGCAATTTGTGCAAAAACACACCTTCTCGTATAGCACATGGAACATTTGGGGCGGTTTACCTCGCTCAACATTCCCTAAGAACCTCAAAGTGGGATTCTCCGATTTGATCTTAACGCACACTCGAACAAACTTTATACTCAACACGATTTAGCCCAAGCTCCAAATCTAACACTTCTATCTTGGAAGCCATTGCTCTAGCCACGAGTCTGTTCGCAGCAAGTCCGGTAGACCCATGATCCGAGCCCAAACACGTATGGAGTGAAGGGCGATTGATCCCATTATACTCCTCAGTTACCATAACATGGTGCCTAATTAGCCAAGGACCCCCATGCATGGTTGTGTTTCAAACCCCAACAGTTAAACTCTGACGTAGAAGTGTAATCGTCAAGTGGCATGACTTGGACATCCTTTGCACTGCTTCAAGTCGGTATCTCAAGCCGGTAGTGTTGCTTGTGGTCTGGACCATCTAGAAGGAACGCAATGCTCAGGTCTTCAACTATCGACAATCTATAGAGACAACGGCTCAATGATGAAGCTCGGCTTTGGATTGCGGTTGGAGCCGCACATTTGGCACATATCTAGTGTATCGTTAATAGTCTACGTACTGATCGTCGTCAGCTCCACGGTATGGACATCCACGTGGCATGCCCCCTCTATTTCAACGCCCCCAAGAGTGCTCAACACTTGTTCACCGGCTGGTCTTTCTCAACGGTAATCTAGAAATTATTACTCGCCTCTTCAACATCTGTGTTGCCTCGAGGGGGGCAGCGTTTCCCTTCCCAACTGGTGGATTGGTTGTCAGGCGGCCATTTCGCTGTCGGCGCACTGCGGACTCGAGTCGGCAGTGTTGCTCGCATTCTAGACCATTTGGAAGGAACACAGCGCTCGAGTGTTCAGAATGAGTAATACATTATTCGTGCATCCTTGTATTTTCCCCTTTATACAAGGGGTTTTCTGCATATTGTACCACACATGTACATGTATAGCCTATGGCCACATGGGAATACAAGTTGCATATTCCTAAAATGGTATTAGAACCTAGGTTTTCTTGGTCTTACACATAACTCGTGCTCCTCTCTGAATTGATCTCGATCTAAGTTTCCAATCATTTCTTTTCAGGCTAGTATGCTCACGTGCAACCCCACCTCCCCAACTCACGCCGGTGTTTTTTTCTCGACGATTGTCGCCGTCCCTCCGCTGCCTCCAGATCGAGGTTGTCTCTCCTTCGTCGTCCAGGCCCTTCCCGCCCCTGTGAATTCCCACATGCCATTGCTCCCATCATGCACTTCCGAGCTCGGTACCTCCGCCTCCATCACACTCGCCCTTGTGGCCACCTGCGTCGCGCTTACAATGGCAGGCTACCTCTCCGGTATCTTTAGGAGGTCGTGCCTTGTTGCCATGTAAGGTCAACACCTCACCGCCATCTCCAGAAGGTTGGCGCCTCATTGCCATCTTCGGGAGGCTGACATCCCACTGCTCCAGAATGTCGTGCCTCATCGCTGTCTCCAGCTGGTTGGCCCCCAACCACAATCTCCGGACGTCCGCTGCTGCAGGCGACGGTCTCGTCTCCCACTTTTGCTACACGCGGTACCTCAATGCCGGACATCACCATCAGACCTCAGACCTGGCAGCCCGTCCCGCCGACTAGCTTCTCTAGGGACCATGCCCCTACCGCGCATGCCCTCTACGCTGCTCTTCCATGCTCTGTTGCTCTCTTCTTTCGTAAGACGTAGCTAGTTCTGTAGACAAAAGAGTAGAAAAACAAAAAAAATAGGTATTGTGACTTCATTGGACATAGTTTCTCTTTTTGTTCAATGATATTCCGTACATTAACCCCATCTCGCACATGTGTCGTCCGTCGATGCTTAGGTGCCCCTCCACCTATGACATTGCTCCCCCCGGTGCCTTTTTGGGTTGTGGTCGTGGCTCCATAGTAACGCCTCTCGCGACCTCGGCAGACGATGACGATCGCTCAACACAAACTACACTCAAAGCTTTCATCGGTAGTGTTGGTGCACATCACTCCACCGACTACGTCGCACACATGTGCCTTCCCTTCATGCTTGGTGCTTGTGTTCCTACGACCTCATCTCCTCCACCGACTTCTACAACTAGCATTGGTCATGCAACACCGCCTCCTCTAGCGGCTTACATGGGTGGTGGTGGCCACTCCTCTTCAGGTGATTCTACATCGACCACTTCAGCCGTGTCCTTCACCGCACAGGAGATTGCATGACTTCGACACATACTGCTTTTAGCTTTTCATCGCCTGGTGCTTCTTCATCGCCCTCTTCAGTTGAGGTCCTGACTATGTTGGAGATTACAAGACTTAAATGTCTACTAGGTGCTTCTTTTGACCATTAACAATTTTGCAGGGTTTTGCTAATGATTCTTTTTGTACAGAGACTACCTTTTACAATCAGGTACATTTCCATGGATTCTTGGTACTGAAGCATCTTTTCATATGACTCATGATTCTTCAAGTTTGTCCTCCATTCAAACCTCTAGATTATCATGTTCATGTTCTTACTGCTGATGGTACTTACCTCCTGGTCAATTGTCGAGGCACTCTTAGCACTTTGTCTTGTCATGTTCCTTCTTCTCATGCTCCTTGACTTGCCATCTACCACATTTCAGGTGGTTAGATTGTTGACTCTTGTTGTAGAGTCATTCTTGACTTTGACAACTGTTTTAGGATCGTCACACAGGTGCTCTACTTGGTGTTGGCCCTTGTGATTCCCAACTCCCAAGGCCTCCGAGAGCTTGACTGGCTTCACCTTCCCTCTACCACAACCAACGCAAGTCACTTCGCCTTTGTTACCTCGACAATTGACTCTTTGTGGCATCATCGTCCTCGTTACTTGTGTGGCTCTTGTCTTTCATCCTTAGTTTCAACGTGGCCTTCTTGGATCTATCTCTGGCGGTGTCTTTAGACTGTCAGGTTTGTCAGTTTGGTAAACAGGTTCGGTTACTTTATCCTCGTAGCGAGATGGTGTCTCAACATCCTTTGGATCTTGTTCGCTCTGGTCTTTGCCTCAAAAGGAGGCTATCGCTAATATATTATCTTTATAGATGATTTCTGTCAGCACACATGGATATATTTTATGTCTTCTTGTAGTGAGGTCTTATCTATCGGTAAAAAGTTTGCCGACATGGTTCATACCGAGTTTTCAACTCCTATCTGTGTCTTCCATGTCGACTCTGCTCGTGAGTATATTTCTCATTTGCTACGCATATTCCTTGTTGAGCAGGGCACACTTGCTCAATTCTCTTGTCCTTGTGCTCATGCTCAGAATGATGGTGTTTGATGAGCACAAGCATCATCACCTTCTTCAGGCGGCTCATGCGTTGACAATCGTCGCCTCTCTTCCGGCTCACTTTTGGGTTGAGGTTGTTTCTACTTCCACCTATCTCATCAACAATCGGCCTTCCTCTGCTCTGTAGGGTGACAATTCTCTCGAGAGTCTTTTGTTTGCTACTTTCTTCTTGCCCCCATGAACACACCAAACTGACTGTTCAGTCTGTTGAATGTGTCTTCTTAGATTACAGTGATGAGCACAAGGGCTACCAGTTTTGGGATCTGTCGTTGGATGCACATTTCTCGAGATGTGACTTTTGATGAGTCTCATCCTTTCTATCCACGTCCATCCTCCCATTGAGGATATTTCTTTCTCATTTTCTCGATATATCACTCATGTATTGTCATCGTCAACCCATCCCACCATGCCTTCCCATATTACTGTTGTCGACCATGTCGTCATCACCTGCGACTTCGCTACCTGAAGCTACCTCACCTCACACGTTCCCTGAGGCTTTTTCAGTGATACCCCCTCGTCCTCTTCTTTCCCACATTGGTCGTCCACGTGTTGTGGATTCTTCTGATGTGCCATCTCCCTCGACTACCATGCCTCCTTCTGTTCGCAAGGCACCGCCTCCAGCTCAACCTACTATGGTGCTCGGCCGCTTCCGCCTATGGACCGCTATGGTTATTTTGATGCCGCTCTTCTCGAGACGACTACTTATTGTGACGCTATCAAAAATGCCTTTCTTAATAGAATGAAGCGATATACATACTAAATGGGTAAGCAAGACATACTGGGACAAGCAAACTTGCAGCATCCACGGCGTCCTTACCGACCCTCCATGTTGTATGAACAACTGTAGTGATATAAAATGAGTGTCAAAAGAGAGCAGGAGTAGGAAGGCATCCTAGAACAAGACCAGCAGGAGTAGGAAGGCATCCTAGAACAAGACCAGCATGAGTTGAGGAAGGCAAGCAGGGAACAAATTAAGTGGTGATACTACATCCCAAAACAAACAAGACTGCTCCATGTGTCAAGGGAAACTACATACATATGTGTATATATATTCAGATGTGCTGCCTGGTTGTTGAGCGTGAAGAAGTGTTTCAGACTTTTGAGTGGGATGGGAATTAACATGAACATGAGCTATATATATTCTGTAAGTTGCTACTCAAAGATATATTTATTCAGCAAGTTTCTATCAAGCAGCCTAGTAGCAGCATGATAATCACAAGGCAGAGAAACGAACAAACAAACAGTAGCATCATCGTTGTGCAAGGGTGGACTGTAGCAGCCTAACCAGACATAGCCTTGGCAGGATGGCCACGACGAGCTGAGAGCAAGCACTGGAGGCAAGGAGAGGGGTTCATCGTGGTTGTTTCTGTAGCTGCTGCCGCCGTCGCATGGAAGCAACACCGAGGTGCCTGGCACGATGAACCCCATGTCGTCTGCATCGGTGATGCTGTTGTACCGAATTGAATCCTGCTGCACAAGAAGGACAAAAGAATTAACAAGATAATCTTGAGGCCAAATCGAAAAACAAAACAAGAAATCATGGACTTGAGCTTGGAGAAAACATGGGATGACCTAGTTGAGGTAGGTACAGCAACAACAATGACCTAGTTGAGGTAAGAAATAAGCATTCTATGCAAATAGGAGGCTGCAAGCCACCTTGACAATAACCAACTTGTTTGTCAATACGCTCGTACACAGCTAGGAATGAGTGATTTTCTTTCTTCACATAGAAGGGTAACGATCGGTCAGTGCGCAGAACATCAATCAAAAACTGAAACTTGTACGAGAAGAATTCCTTAGCAGAGATAAGAAAATCAGCTCATGTTCATATAAGAACTAAAATCATGTACATCAACATGATCTGCTAATGTGCAAAACACATTTGCAACACACATACACTTGGTAATTTTCTGCTCACATGAGCACAACACACACACATGGGCTAGAGATGAACACAGACCACCTACATCAGCAGAGAATTGCTAATAATCATGTTATATGCCTATATGATTAGAGCAATGGCAACTGGCTTAATGGCTCAGTTAGACATCCTAAACCCAGCAAAGCAACATAACCACCCAGACTAGAGCAGTAGGAGCAGTAGCAACCAGAGGACAAATGGCTCACTTATGAGACAATTCACATGAAACCCAGCCCATCACAGGAACCATAGCATCCATCGACCCACAGCGCCTTGTTAACCAAATTGTGACCATCTATCAGAGTCCAAACCCTAGCGTGGTGGCTATTCCCTTCGGTAGCATCGGCCACGTCTCTGTAAAAGGTAGCTTCTATTTTCCTTTTATTTTGCCGTTTTGTATTTCTCAGGGATGTAATCTTTGGTGGGGTCTTTTTCGGATCACATGATGTTAATGGAAGCAGGTCTTTTAATTTGCCAAAAAAAATTGAAGCAGTTTAAAGAACACGTATTGAGAGTGACGCATCAACTTCAATAATTGCATGAACGGAAGAAAACATTCAGTCTCAGTAATTAGTGCACTTGGCATGACTAATTGAAAAAATAAGTTAACCAAAACAGGTAGACGACTAATGGAATTGGCAGCGACAAATACCAGTTGTTCTCTTGTTCGTAGTAGCAAATGCATGCAGACTTAGCACCACTTCCCACAGCAAACTTATTTTCTGCAAACAGTAAAAAGGAATTTAAAGGGTGCAGAATATCCAGCTAGGTATGTTTCACTTATGGTTGGTTGCTAAATAGTTAATGTGCAACTATGTTCTACCATGGGAGCCAAGTGTTCATAACCAAGTAAGAACCATAAGTACAAAAAAAGAGGTTGCGTGAAATAAACAACGAAATAGATACTCCTAATGTGTTTGTAATAGAAGTATGAGGGCAGTCTATTGACAGAACCTTTTGGGCTCCACTTGGACACATAAAGCACGATTTAGCTTGAAAATAAGAAGCGTAGCTCCCCAATCTTGTCCTTCTTGTATCCAGACATATCTGCAGGTCAATAGAGGAAACAAATGTAATTATCTTCTTTGGACTAAAAAACACACTATTTACTTAACATTAGAAATTATGCCCAAACACTAACGAACTTATATCATGTGAAACCGTCACAGTTTTGTTGGAAAATCTACTCCAGTTTATTCCAGACACTACTTGATCATGCTACAAGATACAACGATAAAAACAAATAAGTTAATCTAACACATACTGACTAAAAACTGGCAAATGCATATATTTAATGGAGAAGGAAGAGACAGCTCCAGTGCAGATACAGCATGTAAGATGGAAAAAAAAAAGGAAGGTTTACCTTTCAAAGAACACTTGTCAGCGAAAAACTTATAAATGTGTACTTCTGTGGTATTTGGACAAAAGGCAATCGCTGAAGGAGAGAAAAGGTTCCCAGTCAAGTTAACTAATTAGATGGCAAGGCGCATGCCTTTACAAAATTTGAAATGACAACACTTGTGCAATAGTATGAGATTTTGTCGTTACAAGTAGATTGTATGATGCCTTTTCCAATGAACAATTCAATGTACAGCATGTACACACAACACACAGCAGCTAGCTTCAGGAGCACATGAGGTCGGGCCATTGGTTTCAGAGAAAAGGTTCTCCCAATTCAAGGTAGCGAACATGAAAATCCAAATCACTTGGGAATTTGGGATTGATCCATCATCCGTGTCACATATGCTATCTCAATACAGTATCATGGATCGATCCGGTCCATTGGTTTCAGTCAGATTGGACGGGTGGTGTTATAATGGAGCTAGGGTTTCGGATCTCACCGTGGCTAGGCAGCGGAGCTCGACGGAATAGATGGTTACGGGGGCGGCGTCTTGGAATGTCGTCCGTCCGTGTCGTCCTTCCTGGGGAACTAGTCCACGAGGTGCTTCGTCTCTCACCGTTTGCCGAAGGAATTCGTCGCCGGAGTCACCGGGACGGGCGGGACAGCGCGGTCGGGTGGCTCGATTCGAGGGATCTTGTGGGGTTTCGGACGAGGGGAGCTTGGGATACTCATAGCCGGCTTCGTGTTGGCCAGGGGTAGGGTATAGGCGGCCCGCGGAGTTCGACCCGGGGCGGAGGCGGGAGGTGGAATCCGTCGCCAGGAAGGAGACGGAAGGTGGGGTCTGCACGTCATATCATATAGCTGCCGTCCGCTATTTGGCATCTCCAGCGAATTTACCCATTAGCCGTTGGATCGAAACACAGATCTTAAAGCAGTTCAATTGGTGACGTCAGAAAAATAAACACGTTCACTGGGAACGTCCCTATGGCGAACGCGTTTGTGTCACTCACATACAAACCGGTGCCCCCATTGCGATGTCCCTCATTTCCCACTGAGGGAGGTAGGGAGGGGGGAGCGTCCCGGCGACCCACGACGGCGTCCTCGCCGGTGACCTGTGATGGCGCCCACGCTGTCGGACACTGCGGATCTCACACGCTGCTAGGGGACTCCTCCTCGCGCGCATCTCGACGAGGTCGACGAGGCGTGGGAGGCTAATCTTGACTAATGATTGCCTTACCAACATTCCCATGTATTCCATGGGATTCTATCTCCTACAAGACAAAGTTGATGACAAAATTGATCGCGTGAGATCATGTTTTTTCTGGGAAAAAGATGATGGTAAACAAAAATACCACATGGTTAGTTGGCCCATGATTTGCTCCCCCAAGGAGGTGGAAGGGCATGGAGTGATCAACACAAAGATCATGAAGTGGTGCCTACTAGCCAAATGGGCATGGAAGATACTAATTAGACACTGAAGGTTATGAAGGTTATGGCTTACGATATTCAATAATAAATATAAAGCTACTCGGGTTTCTTTGACCGGAAGCTTGATGAATGAATCCCAATTCATAAAAGCGATAGGGAAAGTGTAGCACCTATTTCGGTTAGGGACTACTTTTGTAACAGCCTAGGACCAAGACCCCTTTGCCACAGACTTGTTTGTACTTATTTTATTATGTTGGATGTAATTGCATTGTGTTTTATTTTTATTTTATGCATGTTGCATTGTGTTTCTTTTAATTCCAACTTCATGTCATGATCACTTTCACCAAGCTCATGTTCAACTTCCACATTTACCAAACCCATGTTCAACTTGCATAAGTCCATGCAAAGCTTTATAAATCCCCAAGTGCCACTTTCAACTTTCTCAAACTTATTTTATTTAAATTTGAGTTCCAAATTTAATTGCTCCGTTAATGTGCAACTTTTGCCCATAAATCACATTTAATGTGTAGGTATACCATCTTAAATTTCAACCCTTTGGGCTTCATCCGAAGGGCTTTCTAAATTCAAATAGTTTGACTTTTTATTCAAACTTGTTTGAATTATCATATTCCCTGAATCAACACAAAGATCGCAAGTCTTTGTAGGGATTGGAAACCACATCTTGGGCATTACAAGTTGGTATCAGAGAAGTACCGACCATTGGAGCCCCCGGTTAGATCGCCAAATGGTCGTTGTTGAGCCTGGAAAGAAAAACTATTTCGGTAGTTATAATAGGTAGTTTTAAGAGAGTAGTAACTCATTTTACTCCTTTCCCCAACCATCTCTCATAAGGAAGTGTGACGTAAGTGTTTTCATCTATTGCTTCTCCCCTTTGAAGTTTTTAGGATCACATAGGGTTGGAATCGTTATGATATCGAGTGCTGTGGGAATCTTTTGGCGCCTCCTGTCCATATGGGGTGTGTTCTGGGGAGTTGACCTCCAAGAGATTCTTACGGTTTCATTGCCGCAGTTGCTATCGTTTCAGTTTCACTACCTGAGGACGCGAATTTTCGAAATGGTTTCAATACTAGTGGTGTTGAGAAGATTTAGGCGTGACCTCGGTACCGGGAGAGTCTCCAGGGCTACTGCCATATCTAGTATCGTTGTATTTTTTTAAGTATGATGTAGACAATTTTGTGAAGTTTTCGGTTATGTGTTGATGGGGGGTTGTTGCAGTGCAGCAGTAGTGTGATATTAAGTTGCTCTTATCTATGTAGTTTCGCTCCTTGTATCAATTATGCCAAATTACATAACCAAAATCTTGGAACATCATAGGTGGGCATTCAAGTGGTACACCTAGGTTCTTTGTTACGGTATTCGAGTTACTTCGAATTCAAGTGTTGATTCGATATCTTGCTAAGCGGTGTTCTCATATTTTCTACGGGAGTGCTACTCCTTTTGGTCAACCAATTGTTCTTCAACCGGTGTGCTTCTCTTCGAGATAATTCTAATCCTCTTCACCATTTGCAAGACCAATCCTCAGCTTTTCAACCATTATTCTTTTTCATCTGGCTGGAGCATTAACTTTTCCCCACCCTCCCACCCTCTTTTTCTTCAAGAAGTTACAGATCATCAAGGCATGTGTTCTTTTCTTCATGTGAAGCTTCTTCATCTTTTTTCTTCAAGTCTGCCTACCTTAAAAAAACATTTCTCTACCTATTTTTTGACACCAAATCAATTATGCTCAACGTTACGCACGGGCAATTTCTTTTCCTCTTCTTCTAGATTGAATTATGTTCGTTTTAGATTTCGAAGGATCGGTTCTCTCTCTCCTCGGGGTGGGGCCCGCATGTCGGGTCCCAGGCTCGGAAAGCAACAAGCGAGCGGCCCATGCGGCCGAGAAATAGGCTAGTGTGTGGACGGGTCCGGCTCTCGGCTCGCCACGGCGGAAAACAAGATGTCGCCCCCCTCCCCCGTCGCGCCGATGCGGGCGACATGAGGGCCTTCTTCGTGGCGACGCTGGTGTTGTGGGCCGTGTCAGTGGGGTTCGAGATTGGGGCCTGGGGCCGTCGCGAGCTGGTGGCCATGCCCGCCGGCTTCGCCTTCTTCTAGGCCGCCAACACCGATGTCTCCCGCGACCCGCTCTTCATCAACATTGTCGTCTCGCTCCTCCACTCTTCCCTCACCTCCACCTCAGGTCCGGCCTCCTGTCCATATGGGTTGTGTTTCGAGGAGTTGACCTCCAAGAGATTCTTACCGTTTCATTACCGCAGCTACTATCATTTCAGTTCCACTACCTGAGGACCGATGACCCACAAGTATATGGGATCAATTGTAGCCTTTTCGATAAGTAAGAGTGTCGGACCCAACGAGGAGCAGAAGGAAATGACAAGTGGTTTTCAGCAAGGTAATGTCTGCAATTGCTGAAATTGTAAGTAGCAGAGTAGTTTGATAGCAAGATAATTTGTAACGAGCAAGTAACGGTAACGATAACAAAAGTGTAGCAAGTTAGCCCAATCCTTTTGAGGCAAAGGACAGGCCAAAACGCTCTCTTATAATAAGCAAAGCGTTCTTGAGGGTACACAGGAATTTCATCTAGTCACTTTCATCATGTTGATTCGATTCGTGTTCGCTACTTTGATAATTTGATACGTGGGTGGACCGGTGCTTAGGTGTTGTTCTTACTTGAACAAACTTCCTATGTATGATTAACCCCCTAGCAAGCATCCGCAACTACGAGAAAAGTATTAAGAATAAATTCTAACCATAGCATTAAACTTTTGGATCCAATCGGTCCCTTACGGAATAGCCTATAAACTAGGGTTTAAGCTTCTATCACTCTCGCGACCCATCATCTAATAACTACTCCACAATGCATTCCCTTAGGCCCAAATATGGTGAAGTGTCATGTAGTCGACGTTCACATGACACCACTAAGGGAATCACAACATACATACTATCAAAATATCGAACACATATCAAGTTCACATGATTACTTGCAACATGATTTCTCCTATGACCTCAAGAACAAAAATAACTACTCACAGATGATAATCACGCTCAAGATCAGAGGGTTATTAAATAGCATATTGGATCTGAACATGTAATCTTCCACCAAATAAACCATATAGTAATCAACTACAAGATGTAATCAACACTACTAGTCATCCACAAGCACCAATCTATAGTTTCGGTACAAAGATTGAACACAAGAGATGAACTAGGGTTTGAGAGGAGATGGTGCTATTGAACATGTCGATGGAGATTGCCCTCCCCAAGATGGGAGAGTTGTTGGTGATGACGATGACGATGATTTCCCCCTTCGGGAGGGAAGTTCCCTCGGCGGAATCGCTCCGCCGGAGGGAAAAAGTGCTCCTGCCCAAGTTCCGCCTCGAGACGGCGGCACCCTGTCCCGAAGTCCTCTCCTTGTTTTTCCTAGGTCAAAATGACTTATATACTAGAAGATGGGCACCGGAGGTGGGCTGGGCTGAGCACAACCCACCAGGGCCCACCTGGGGGGCCAGGCGCGCGCTAGTGTCTTGTGCTCACCAGGTGGCCCCCCTCCGGTGGTTATTTGCTCCAGTATTTCTTATTTATTCCATAAAAAATCCTCGTGAAGTTTCAGCTCATTTGGAGTTGTGCAGAATAGGTAGCCTAACGTAGCTTTTTCAGGTCCAGATTTCCAGCTGCCGGAATTCTCCCTCTTTGTGTGTACATTGCATATTATGAGAGAAAAGGCATTAGAATTACTCCAAAAAGCATTATTATGCATAAAAACATTATAAATAACAGTGGGTAAACATGATGCAAAATGGACGTATCAACTCCCCCAAGCTTAGACCTCGCTTGTCCTCAAGTGAAAACCGAAATCGAAAAACATGTCCACATGCTTAGAGTGAGAGGTGTTGATAAAAACAAAATACGGACATAGAAGCATCATGTGAATTATTATAACAACAACAAACTTTAACATAACTTTTATCATAGACTTCTCACGAGTAAGTAGCAATTCATCACATTGTCGAAGTATAAAGCAAAAACTCTATCGGAAACCAACAAACTATGTTCTCAGTCAACTTTGCAACTACAATTCATCATCTTTACAGGAAGGGTCGCGTATCGGAGCCTTTAGGCAAGTCCACATACTCAGCCATCATATAGTCTTCTATGATTGCTAACACTCACCGCATACACATGAGCAAAATGTTTCAACCGGACACATAGAAAGATAGGGGCTTATAGTTTCGCTGATAACCCACAAGTATAGGGGATCGCAACAGTTTTTGAGGGTAGAGTATTCAACCCAAATTTATAGATTCGACACGAGGGGAGCCAAAGAATATTTATAAGTATTAGCAGCTGAGTTGTCAATTCAAGCACACCTGGAGATTAATTATCTGCAGCAAGCGATCAGTAGCAAAGTATGATAGTTTTGATAATAGTAGCAGCAGCAATAGTAACGGTAACAGTGATAGCAGTGATATTGTAGCAAGTGGAGCAGTAATGATAGCAGTAGTAACTTAGCAGAAACAATATAAGATAAATTCATAGGCATTGGATCGGTAATTTGTTGGATGATATTCATCATGTGACAGTCATAACCTAGGGCGATACAGCACTAGCTCCCGTTCATAAAATAATGTAGGCATGTATTCCGTAAATAGTCATACGTGCTTATGGAAGGAACTTGCATGACATCTTTTGTCCTACCCTCCCGTGGCAGCAGGGTCCATATTGGAAACTAAGGGATATTAAGGCCTCCTTTTAATAGAGAACCGGAACAAAGCATTAACACACGGTGAATACATGAACTCCTCAAACTACGGTCATCACCTGGAGTGGTCCCAACTATTGTCACGCCGGGGTTGCCGGATCATAACACGTAGTAGGTGACTATAACTTGTAAGATCGGATCTAGAACATAGATATAATGGTGATAACATAAACGTTCAGATCTGAAATCATGGCACCCGGGCCCAAAGTGACAAGCATTAAGCATGGAAAGTCATAGCAACATCAATCTCAGAACATAGTGGATACTAGGGATCAAGCCCTAACAAAACTAACTCGATTACATGATGAATCTCATCCAACTCCTCACCGACCAGCGAGCCTACAAAGGAATTACTCACTCCCGGTGGGGAGCATCATGGAATTGGCGATGGAGAAGGGTTGGTGATGATGAAGAATGAAGATCCCCCTCTCCGGAGCCCCAAACGGACTCCAGATCTGGCCTCCCGATGAAGAACAGGAGGTGACGGCGGCTCCGTCTCGTGGAACGCGATAATTCTTTCTCCTTGATTTTTTCTTCGAAAATAGGATTTTATAGCCGGTTTCAGGGTCTGAGGGGCCACCAGGTGGGGACAACCCTCCTGGGCGCGCCTGGAGGGGGGGCGCGCCCTGGTGGGTTGTGCCCACCCAGATGCCCCCCTCCGGTGGTTGTTGGCTCCAGAAATTCTCTTTTATTATATAAAAATCCTCGCAAAGTTTCGTCCCGTTCCGAGAACTTTTATTTCTGCACAAACAACACCATGGTAGTTCTGCTGAAAACAGCGTTAGTCCGGGGTTAATTTCATTCAAATCATGCAAATTAGAGTCCAAAACAAGAGGAAAAGCGTTAGGAAAAGTAGATACGTTGGAGACGTATCATTCGCCTCCCAACGTATTTACCTCAAGGGTGATGTCAACAATAATAACTCATGCTACCCATATTCAACTGGACATATGTGCCTAGATCTTTCCTTAGCACATGATGCTTGCCAAAGGAGAAAAATAAAAAGGAATAGAGAGAAAATACTTTGACTCTTGCATAAAAGTAAATACATAAAAGTAAAAAAGATAGGCCCTTCGCATAGGGAAGCAGAGGTTTCCATGCTCTTATTTGTTTGTATGCTCAACCCCTTAGTGCAAAAGAACGTCACGTTATATTGCCCCTTGTGATGGCAACCTTTATTATGCAGTCTGTCGCTTTTATTCTTTACCATCAAAAGTTCGTACAACGCTTAATTTTCTTTTACACTAAATGATCTCACACTTTTAGAAGCAATTTTTATTGCCTTATTGCACCGATGACAACTTACTTGAAGGATCTTACTCAATCCATAGGTAGGTACGGTGACTCTTGAAAATAAGATTTCGGTTTAAGGGTTTTGGATGCACAAGTAGTATCTCTACTTAGTGCGAAATTTTTGGCTAGCAAAGATGGGGGACAAGCACCACATGTTGAAGGATCTATGACAATATAACTTCTATGTGAATATGAACAAACATAAATCATTAAGTTGTCTTCCTTGTCCAACGTCAACAATTTTGGCATATAATATTTTGATGGGGGCTCACAATCACAAAAGATTTCCAGGATAGTGTATTTGTATGTGAATCTTCTCTTCCCTTATTAATTCTTTCATGAGTTGCATCATTGACCAATACTATGTCAATCTCTAATAGATTTTTCTACCTATACATTTCCTTATGTGGTGTCATTACCTACCATAAGATTAGCATGTGATCTTTTTCATTTATTTCCTTTCTTCTTATTGGAACATGAAAGTAAAGAAAGCAAAAACTCATACTAAACTTTATTATATATCTCGCAAACGATTACAAGGATATATACTAAGCAAACTCTCAAAAAGAAAGGATCGAATTAAACTTTTATTCATCTAAAGCAAAGGATAACTAAGGATCGAACTAAGATAAGTAAAGGCAAAAGATAGTGGGGGCGATACGATACCGGGGCACCTCCCCCGAGCTTGGCAGAAGCCAAGGGGAGTGCCCATACCCGATACTTAGTTTTCTTTTGGTGATGAAGAAGGTGATGGTGGTGATGATATAACTCCCAATATTTCCATGAGTGCCTCCTTCATGCCTTGAATCTCACGAAGGGCTTTATGAAGCAACTCAGTGTTTTTCTTTACTTCGGCCATAATATGCTTGTTCTCCGGCCCCCAAGAACTTGCTCCTGCATCACTTTCTCTTGGAAGAGATATGTCCCAATTGGATGGCATGTGCACACGAGGAGTATTTTCGAACCCATAATTGTGAATCAAATTGTGAAAATTGTTACGATGTAACCTGTGTAAAGGCCTCCTTGGTGGGAGTTCTTCTTGAACTTCAAGGCTCTCTTGACTGTTTGATGGTCTTATGGCCTCATGAGGATTAGGACGAGTGGAGATGCCAGCCAATGTGCCCCTCTCGGAAGCCAGAAAGTGGACTCCAGAAGAGTTTTCTTCATCTTCCTCCATGGCAACCTCCTCAACTCCTTCTCTCCTTAGCTCCCCCTGTGGCAACCAAGCATCGCCTTCTTCATGGATGGAGAGGGGAGAATCCATGGTACTTGGCCTGACACAAAACAACAAGAAGACAGAAGGTTTCTCCGTGATACGGTGGTCAATAGGTTCGGGGGGTATATAAAGATTTTTTTATCCTGGGAAACAAGCAAACGGAAGAAAAACGGAGTCCGGAAGGTACCCGAGGTGGGCACAACCAGGCGTGCCCTAGTGTCTTGTGCCCACCAGGGTGACTTTCATGGTTGTTTCTTATTTTCCTAATTTTTGTTATATTCCAAAACTGACAGAAAATATTTTTGCGGATTTTTCGGAGTCCGTTTACTTACCGTATCACGTACCTCCTCTTTTTCACGATTCTGGAGTGTTCTGGAAGGTCTCTTTTATGTGTTCTTCCGGTGTCATAGTTTGGATAATAATGCTTTCAACATTAATGGGCATACCTGAGATATAATGTTTTATTCATTGCCCATTAACAACCTCCGGGTTAGTACCTTCGGCATTATTTATTTTGATAGCTCCAGACCGATAAACCTCCTCGATAACATAGGGTCCTTCCCATTTGGAGAGGAGTTTCCCTGCAAAGAATCTGAAACAAGAGTTGTACACAAGAACATATTCTCCAACTTTGAACTCACGCTTTTGGATTCTTTTATCATGCCATCTTTTAACTTTTCTTTAAATAACTTGGCATTTTCATAAGCTTGGGTTCTCCATTCGTCTAATGAGCTAATATCAAGTAACCTCTTTTCACCGACAAGTTTAAAATCATAGTTGAGTTCTTTAATTGCCCAGTATGCTTTATGTTCTAACTCAAGAGGCAAATGACAAGCTTTTCCATAAACCATTTTATAAGGAGACATACTCATAGGATTTTTATATGATGTTCTATAAGCCCAAAGTGCATCATCTAATTTCTTAGACCAATTCTTCCGGGACCTATTGACAGTCTTTTGCAAAATTAATTTTATTTCTCTATTGCTAAGTTCAACTTGACCACTGGACTGAGGATGATAGGGTGAGGCAATTCTATGGTTAACATCATACTTGGCAAGCATTTTACGGAAAGCACCATGAATAAAGTGTGAACCACCATCAGTCATTAAATATCTAGGGACTCCAAACCTTGGGAAAATAACTTCCTTAAGCATTTTAATAGAGGTGTTGTGATCAGCACTACTAGTTGGAATAGCTTCTACCCACTTAGTAACATAATCAACAGCAACCAAAACGTGTGTATACCCATTAGAGTAAGGAAAATTTCCCATGTAATCAAATCCCCAAACATCAAATGGTTCAACAGCAAGTGAATAATTCATAGGCATTTCTTTACGCTTACCTGTGACGCCCCAAGACCGACGCTCCAGAAGCCTTCCAGTTATTTTGTTGTCGCCGTGTGTTTTATTTTTTTGTTCGTTGCATTCATCATGTCATCATGTCATCATGCACATTGCATCAGCATGTTTTCATAAAACTCGTAGTCACTCGTAGTTGCCGCTCCTCGCTTTGTCTCCATTGACCTTTTGTCAGACCCATTGTCTTTGTCGACCTCTCTCAGACCCCTCGCGTGTGCGTCCGAAACTTGCCCCCGAACCTGACCCGCTCAGTCATCACCGATGGGTCCGGATCATCTCCAAACATCCCTAAAATATCTCCGTTTCCTTATTTGGACTCCCTACCTATTTATTCTCGACCGCCCGATTACGATCGGACGGACCGAGCTAACCCCTACCCTAATCCCCTGCCTATATAAACAGCCTAGCCCTAAAACCTAAAACCTAGGGACCTTGTCCCATCCATCCTTGTCCGCCGCCGCCGCTGTTCTCTCGGGATCCATCCCGCAGCCACCTGGTCTCTCCTGCCACCCAGTCCCGTCGATCTAACCATCCATCCTTCCCATCCGCCGTCACCCGACCAACTCCACCTCCTACCTCGGGATCTCCTCTCGATCCAAATCCTCCCCGACCAATTTCCTTGTTTTCTGCTGCCGCCCAACCACAGCAAAGCCGCAGCCTCCCTCGCTCTCTAGATAAGCAGGAGCCCGAGTCTTTGCCTCTGCTCTTTCCCACCCATGGACCGCCATCTGCTTGGCTGGAGGCCACCCCGAGCAGCAACCAGGAGCATGAGCTCCTCCTTCGACACCCCACAGCCGAGGACCCCAACCCCGGCGTCTGCGTCGCCAAGTACCTCGACCAGCCGGAGCTTCTTGCAGCCTCGCGCGCCCGAGTCCCCGAGCTCCTCTGCTCGCGCACGAGCTCTGCGACCCCGGCGGCCACTTCGTCAGCCTCGTCGCCGTCGTTGACCCGCAGGCCAGCACCTTGCCTCCTCCACCCGTCCTCTTCTTCGGCTTCCCTTCTCTCTAATCCCTCTCTCTCCCAGATACTCCGTCGCCATGGATGCCAGCCGCTGCATCGCCTCTGCATCGAGCGCCGCTCGACCCCGCGTTGACCCGTCGCCCGCCAAGTCCATGGAGCCGCTTTGCCTGTTGCTTCTGCTGCTTCCTGCACCGTAGCCGCGCCAAGGCCTCGCATCCCCGCCTCCAGATCGCTGCACTGCCCCACCGGAGACCGCCAGCACCATCGCCGCCCTGCATCCCCTGCTTCAGGTCGAGCAGCGCGCCACAGCGCTCGACCGCGCGTTGACTGCGCCCGCCTCGCGCGTGGGTCGCCTGCTGGCCTCTAGATCAGGCCCAGCCGGCGCCCCGCCGGCCTGCCTCTTCCACCGACTGGGCCGTGGCTCAATGTGAGCAGCTCCCCCAGCCTCCAATTTTGGCCCGTATCATGTGTTTTTCCCCAGATCTACGAATTTAGCTTTTATCCAGGGTTCTGCAGTTTTACAGAAAAGTCCCTAGTCTTCATGCATATAATAACTCATTAACCATGCATCGGATTAAAACAAATTATATATGTAAGATGCTCAGAAACTTGTGTAGTTCAATAATATGCCACTTTCATCTATGTTTAAAATGTTTAAATTGCTGTTTGCATTAAGTTGCATAAATGCCATGCTAAAATGATTTATTTCATAACTAAATAACCGTAGCTCCATTTTAAATAAACTTTATATGTAAATGGGGTGGAAAAATGCATAGATTAAAATGGTGGCATTACTTTGCATGTTTAAGAACTCTAAAATTGTGTTTAGGTCAGAACAGTACCAAATTCGAAATATGCATATGGGGATTTTCCGGAATTGTTGTTTATTGTTTCCGGCCTCATTTAAACTTGCCTAAATAGATAGTTTATATATGTTTCCCCCTTGCCATGTTTAATAACATTTAATATTGTTGGGTACATAAACGAGAGCGAACTAAATAATTGATGTGGTGTTTCGTCAATATGCAACTCGTTGCATATTGAGCTCCACTTAATTTGTAGTATTGTTTGTGCACTTTGCCATGCCATGCCTCATTCAACCGGACACGCATCATACTTGGTTGTGCATCATGCCATGTTTATACGATGGTTGTTTACCATGTCGTTTGCTTCTTTCCAGTTGTGCTACTTCTCGATAGTTCTCGGTATCGTTGCGATTGTGAGGATCCGTTCGATTACGTTGGTTCGTCTACTTCGTGGACTTGTTCTTCTTCCTTGCGGGTTCTCAGGCAAGATGACCATTACCCTCGATATCACTTCTATCTTTGCTTGCTAGTTGTTCGCTCTATCGCTATGCTTGCACTACCTACCACTTGTTTGTCATGCCTCCCATATTGCCATGTCAAGCCTCTAACCATCCTTTCCTAGCAAACCGTTGTTTGGCTAAGTTACCGCTTGTGCTCAGCCCTTCTTATAGCGTTGCTAGTTGCAGGTGAAGATGAAGTTGGTTCCATGTTGGAACATGTATATGTTGGGATATCATAATATCTCTAATTTAATTAATGCATCTATATACTTGGTAAAGGGTGGAAGGCTCGGCCTTATGCCTGGTGTTTTGTTCCACTCTTGCCGCCCTAGTTTCCGTCATACCGGTGTTATGTTCCTTGATTTTGTTTTCCTTACACGGTTGGGGTTATGGGACCCCCTTGATAGTTCGCTTTGAATAAAACTCCTCCAGCAAGGCCCAACCTTGGTTTTACATTTGCCTCACCTAAGCCTTTCCCTTGGGTTTTCGCGAGTCTGAGGGTCATCTTTATTTACCCCCCGGGCCAGTGCTCCTCTGAGTGTTGGTCCGAACTAGAGTCCTTTGCAGCGCCACCTCGGGGAAACTTGAGGGCTAGTTTTAGTTGTAAGGAGTGCTCATCCGGTGTGCCCTGAGAACGATATATGTGCAGCTCCTATCGGGATTTGTCGGCACAGTCGGGTGGTCTTGCTGGTCTTGTTTTACCATTGTCGAAATGTCTTGTAACCGGGATTCCGAGACTGATCAGGTCTTTCCGGGAGAAGGAATATCCTTCGTTGATCGTGAGAGCTTATGATGGGCTAAGTTGGGACACCCCTGCAGGGTATAAACTTTCAAGAGCCGTGCCCGCGGTTATGTGGCAGATGGGAATTTGTTAATGTCCAGTTGTAGAGAACTTGACACTTGACTTAATTAAAATGCATCAACTGCGTGTGTAGCCGTGATGGTCTCTTTTTGGCGGAGTCCGGGAAGTGAACACGGTTTGGGTTATGTATGAACGTAAGTAGTTTTAGGATCACTTCTTGATCACTTCTAGCTTCTCGACCATTGCGTTGCTTCTCTTCTCGCTCTTATTTGTGTATGTTAGCCACCATATTTGCTTAGTGCTTGCTGCAGCTCCACCTCATTACCCCTTTCCTACCCATAAGCTTAAATAGTCTTGATCTCGCAGGTTTTGAGATTGCTGAGTCCTCGTGACTCACAGATACTACCAAAACAGTTGCAGGTGCCGGTGATACCAGTGCAGGTGACACAACCGAGCTCAAGTGGGAGTTCGACGAGGACCTTGGTCATTACTATGTTTCGTTTTCCGATGATCAGTAGTGGAGCCCAGTTGGGACGATCGGGATCTAGCATTTGGGGTTATCTTCTTTTCATTTGGATTTGACCGTAGTCGGTCTATGTGTGTATTTTGGATGATGTATGAATTTATTTAAGTATTGTGTGAAGTGGCGATTGTAAGCCAACTCTCTTTATCCCATTCTTGTTCATTACATGGGATTGTGTGAAGATGACCCTTCTTGCGACAAAACCACAATGCGGTTATGCCTCTAAGTCGTGCCTCGACACGTGGGAGTTATAGCTGCATCGTGGGTGTTACAAGTTGGTAATCAGAGCCATCCCCGACTTAGGAGCCCCCTGCTTGATCGAATCGCTGACGTTGTTGAGTCTAGAACAAAATGTTTTGAGTCTTAGGATTATATATATCGGAGAGTAGGATTCTTTTTACTCCTCAGTCCCTTCGTCGCTCTGGTGAGGCCTCCTGACATAGATGTTTTGTCTTTCCTCTCCTCATTTTCACTAAAAAAAATTAGGATCACGCGGGTATCTTGGGATCGTTCCGATATTCTTGTGACGAGAACATTGTTCTTGGTGCCTCCTGACATTTAGGGGTTGTGGCAGTGTCCCGGGGAGTTGAGCTCCAAGGTGTTGTCGTCACAATTTTATCGTTGAAGTTCTGGAATACCAGAGTTTTCACCGACATCGAAAATCTCTTTTATGCAGTTGTTGGTGAGATAACCTCGATGCCACCCAGTACTGGGGTGGGAGTTCAGGAGTATTGCCATAACTCGTATAATGGATGCTTTTCGAAGGTTGAGGTACATGATTTTCGGAGTTTTATTTGTTATGTGTTGATAGATGGATATAGCTAGATGTAGGGATTGTTAGTTTGGGTGAGATATATTGCTTCCCCTGTATCCCCAACACCAGATTGCATAACCAGAAAGTTTCGGGAGTTAATAGGTGGGAATTCAAGTATCACGTAGGATATCTTTCCAACAGACACATGATACGATATGGGATCTATCATATGTTTGTTTCCGGCTTATTCTGCAAGCCAAATCCTTTGTTTTGTTTTGAGTTGTGGTATTCAAGTTGCTTCAATGTCAAGTGTGATTCCATACCTTTTCTAAACGGTGTTCTCATATTTCTATGTGAATACTAATCCTTCTTGATCACTGAGGTTGTCATGTCAATTCTTTCCAACCGGCGTGTTTCTCTTCAAGTGCATCCGATCATTCCAACATCCGCAAGATCAATTCTAAGTTTTCTCAACGATGTCTGTTTCATTCATCCCAAGTTGCCTTTGTTTTCCCGCCCTCCCACCCTTTTTTCTTCAAGGACTCAGATTTCTTAATTAAGTATCCATCTTATGGATGTGAAGTCTCTTCATTCTTTTCTTTCAATGTTCTTATCCGATGGTTCTCAGGAAGATACTAACGGAGCTTCAAGTTCATCATCCTTCGTTGTTGTTTCTTCTCCGGTGGATCCAATTCAAGATTTCGGTGTTGATCTTATCCCTTTTCCTCTTTTCACAATGCTTTCTCATTTCGGTGCACCAATTAATCATTCACCTCTCGCTATTCATTTGTTCCGAAGTGTTGAAGATATCTTAGAAGATTCGCATTTCCATTCTTAATCCGTTCAAGCTATCTCGAGGTTGTTATCTCTTTTGAGCCATTTAATTCAACCGGTGCAATCTCTCTTTTAAATCGTTCAACGGTGTTTTCTTTTGAGTGGGCCCTAACCCACAGGTCTTTTCCCAGGATCTTACCTGACTCTTCTAATTATTCGGAGTGATTCCCAAATTCTTTTCAAACTTGGACGTAAGAATGAATTTTTCATCAGTCATGTGCCTTCTCCAAGATCGCATTCAAATTCTTTTCCTCGTTGGCTCAATCTTTCTATTCTTATTTATTCCGGAGTGTCTCAACAATTCATGGTGGTGTTTCTCGTCGTCATTCTCGAATTTTGAAGACCGAAGAAGAGTTTCTCTTAAATCTTGCTCCTTTCTCTTCAAGATTCATGGTTCTAGCTTGATGCCATCCTCTCATAATTGTTTTCGATTGTGAGAATTCTTTTCAACCATCCGGAGCAATTCAGGAGTCTTTTTAGTTTGATTCTCTGGAGCCCATCATCTCAGAATTACTCATTCTCAGCTTTCAGCTCTCGTTCTCCAAATCTTACCGGTGCATCGCTCAAGTATTCCCTAGTCAACTTGTGATCTCTTTGTTCTCATATATTTATATTCCCTCAAGTATCTTCGTTCATTTCTAATTCTTCCCGGTGATTCGTGCTCTTTTCTTCGATCATTTTCAATTCTTACGGTAGTTCGTTCAAGATTTCTCTTCCTTCGTTATCATATCAATTCATTCGTTGTTTCCAAATCCTACCGGTGGATCGTTGAAGACCTTCTCAAGCTTACGCTATATCTCTCTCAATCCTTTCTACGAGAATAACTAGTGTGCCAAATCCGTTACTTGTCATCAATTTAAATTGGTGAAGGATATGCATAACGTAATTCTTATTATTGATTCATCCAAGTGATCTAGTTTCTTCTTTCCAGAGTTGTTCATCATGTCATTTTTCTCGGTGCGAGGTGCTTCATCTTTTCCTTTCCGGAGTTCCAAGTTTTCCGCATTATCTCGTCGCAAAGCTCCATCTAAATCATCGCAAGGCTCCACCTTGTGTTTTCAACTTCTCTTCCTTTTATCATCCTTTTATTACCGGAGTTCTCCATGGAGGCTCTACATGGTGGTTCGTCAAGGATTCTTTTAATTCGTCATTTGTTCTTCAAGATTTCTCTCGAAGTTATGATCCGCCAAGCTATACTCAAAAATTAAACATGGTGCTCAACACATGTTTTGTTTTGAGGAGATCAAGTATTCCTCTTCTTGCATTTCAAGTGCAATTCTTTCTACCTTATCTTTTGTGGTGGTGTTATGAAATTCTTGACAATTTCCCTTTGTGTTTCAAGGTTCACAAGTTGTTAAGAACTATATTTAAATCCATCATTTTCTCTTCGTTCGGAAGATCCTTTGCAATCCATCGATCTCTTCGTTGGTATTATCTTGGTATAGATTTCACCTAAAGCCTTTTCCTTAAGGGTTGTTGCTATTTGTGGTGATTATGCATGACCCAAGCTTGCTCTTTATCCTCTTGGTGGAAGAAGTTTTCATCCCTTCGTTGATCTCAAGCAAGCAATTGTTTTCGTTAGTGGCAGAACTTCACCTCAAGTTTTGAGATGTCTCCATAAGCCCACGAGGATCATATCCTTTTGTTGTTGGTTTTCCAACAATTCCACTCTAACCTTCTTGCAAGGATGCTTTCCAAATTAAATTGTGGTAGAAGTTGTCATTCCTTCTCCATTCTCTTATTCTGACAATCTAGCTTCTATTCTTTCGTTCCGGAGGCATTGTAATGTTGCTCTCTTCGCTCATCATCTCGAATTGTGAAGATCGTGTTCTTTCCTTCTTATCCATTTAACCGGTGTGTTGTGTTTTCTTTTCAAGTTCTTTTCATCTAATCAAGTCTTGCCTCTCTTCTCAACTGGAGTGCTGTCCAAGTTCTGGCATTCGTGTTCTTTGGCTATCTCATGATACCGGTGTGGCTCCATATTCTTTTGGTTCGTTGAGCTCTTGTTTCATGTCTTTCAACCTACAAGGTTCTCATGGTGTTCCTTGTTTCTGTTTACTACGGAGTGCTCTCAATTCGCTCATCTCCGTTGTGTCATTTCTTTCGAGCTGTTCAACTTCCAAGGTTCTTTGGTTTCACTCGTTTGTCAAGAAGCAATTTTTTACCTCTTCCTCTTCCGCTTCTCTTCGGTGCCATCCTTAGATCTCGGGACGAGATCTCTTGTAAGTGGAGGAGTGCTATGATGCCCCAAGACCGACGCTCTAGAAGCCTTCCAGCTGGAGTTGGCGGCGGCTCCGTATCGTAAAACACGATGAAACTTTCTCTCTGATTTTTTTCTCCCCGAAAGTGAATATATGGAGTTGGAGTTGAGGTCGGTGGAGGTCCAGGGGGCCCCACAAGGTTGCAGGGCGCGCCCTAGGGGAGTGGGCTCGCCCCCACCCTTATGGCTAGGGTGTGGGCCCCCTGGTGCTGATTCTTTCGCCAATATTTTTTTATTAATTCCAAAAATAATCTCTGTTGATTTTCAGGTCATTCCGAGAACTTTTTATTCTGCACAAAAATAACACCATGGCAATTCTGCTGAAAACAGCGTCAGTCCGGGTTAGTTCCATTTAAATCATGCAAATTAGAGTCCAAAACAAGGGCAAAAGAGTTTGGAAAAGTAGATACGACGGAGACGTATCAACTCCCCCAAGCTTAAACCTTTGCTTGTCCTCAAGCAATTTAGTTGATAAACTGAAAGTGATAAAGAAAAAAAATTACAAACTCTGTTTGATCTTGTTGTTGTAAATACGTAAAGCCAGCATTCAAGTTTTCAGCAAAGATTATGAACTAACCATATTCACAATAACTTTTAGGTCTCACATTTACTCATATCAATGTCATAATCAACTAGCGAGCAATAATAATAAATCTCGGATGACAACACTTCGTCAAAACAACCATGATATGATACAACAAGATGGTATCTCGCTAGCCCTTTCTGATACCGCAAAACATAAATGCAGAGCACCCCTGAAGATCAAGGACTGACTAGACATTATAATTCATGGTAAAAGAGATCCAGTCAGAGTCATACTCAATATAAATTAATAACAATGCATACAAATGACAGTGGTGCTCTCTAACTGATGCTTTTTATAAGAGGATGATGACTTAGCAATAAAAGTAAGTAGATAGGCCCTTCGCGGAGGGAAGCAGGGATTTGCAGAGGTGCCAGAGCTCGAGTTTTGAAATAGAGATAAATAATATTTTGAGCGGTTTACTTTCATTGTCAACATAACAACTAAGAGATCTCGGTATCTTCCATGCTACATACATTATAGGCGGTTCCCAAACAGAATGGTAAAGTTTATACTCCACCACCACCAACAAGCACACTCCACGACTGGTCCGAAACAACGGGCACCGTCCAACTAACAACAATCTTGGGGGAGTTTTGTTTGCAATTATTTTGATTTGATTTGCTTTGAGCATGGGACTGGGCATCCCGGTTACCAGTCATTTTCTCGTGAATGATGAGCGGAGTCCACTCATCGTGAGAATAACCCACCTAGCATGGAAGATATTGACAACCCCAGTTGGTACATGAGCTATTCGAGCATACAAAACAGATTATCATTTGAAGGTTTAGAGGTTGGCACTTGCAAATTTACTTGGAACGGCAGGTAAATACCGCACATAGGAAGGTATGGTGGACTCATATGGAACAACTTTCGGGTTTATGGAAGTGGATGCACAAGCAGTATTCCCGCTTAGTACAAGTGAATGTTAGAAAGAGACTGGGAAGCGACCAACTAGAGAGCGACAACAGTCATAAACATGCATTGAGATTAACCAACATTGAGTGCAAGCATGAGTAGGATATAAATCACCATGAACATAAATATCGTAGAGGCTATGTTGATTTTGTTTCAACTACATGCGTAAACATGTGCCAAGTCAAGCCACTCGAATCATTCAAAGGAGAATACCATCCTATCATACTACATCACAACAATTTTAAATTTCCATGTTGGCACGCAAGATAAACCATTATAAACTCCTAGCTGATTAAGCATGACATGAGTAACTATAATCTCTAATTGTCATTGCAAACATGTTTCATTCATAATAGACTGAATCAGGAACGATGAACTAATCATATTTACAAAAACAAGATAGGTCCAGTTCATGCCAGCTTTTCCTCATCTCAATCATTTCATCATATATCGTCATTATTGCCTTTCACTTGCACGACCGAACGATGTGGATAATAATAATAGTGCACATGCATTGGACTAAGCTGGAATCTGCAAACATTTATTCAAAGGAGAAGACAAGGTAATATGGGCTCTTTGTTAGATCAACAATAATGCATGAGAGCCACTCAACAATTTCATCGTGGTCTTCTCCTCTCGACCCCCAAAGAAAAGAAAAGAATTTCAAAGAAACACACTAAAATATTTTTTGGAGTTTTTGTTTTTCTAAGGAAGAAGAACAGGAACGAGAAAAACTATTTACACGGGAAAGCTCCCAACAAGCAAAAGAAATCTTTTTGGGTTTTCTTTTAATTCTACAACTAAGCATGCAACAGAAAGTAAACTACCACTAATTTTTTTTGGTTTTTCTTAAGGTTTAATAAACACATAAGAAGAAAGCGGAAAAAGAAATAAACTAACATGGATAATACAATGAAAGAGTATGAGCACCGACAACTAGGATGAGTGTGTGAACATGAATGTAATGTCTGTGAGAAATATGTACTCCCCCAAGGTTAGGCTTTTGGCCTAAGTTGGTCTATGCCCACGGGTGGCCTGGTGGATATCCAAAGTTGAAGTCGGGGTTGTACTGAGATGCGGCAGCTACTGCTTGGCGAGCTGCCTCCTGAAGATGAGCAGCCTCCCCTATTCTCTCATACTCGTTTGCGTCCTCTATTGTTATAAAATATCTTCCATTTGACTGAAAGTTGAAGAGAGCAGGAGCAGGAAGGGTAACAAGGACGGCACGCCGTCTATCAAAGATTAGTCGGTACTGGAGGATCTGTTCATTCCTCTTAAGAAACTGGTGGCTTACCATAGCCTCATAATCCAGAAAAGTAGGTGGCAACTCAATATCATATCCTCTAATAGGTACATTCAAATATTTAGCTAAACGAGTTGCATAGATCCCACCAAATAAATCTCCGTCTTTAGCATTAAGATGTAACCTTCTAGCAATAATGGCCCCCAAATTATATCGTTTATCACCTAACACCGCACACTTGAGGATACTAAGATCTGGTACGCAAATATGGCATTGTTCATCTTTACCATTAATACATCTACCGATAAAGAGAGCAAAATAATGTAAGGCAGGAAAGTGAATGCTCCCTACGGCTGCTTGTGTGATATTTCTAGTTTCTTCTATAGTGATGCTAGCAAGGAAATCGTTATATCAGATTTATGAGGCTCACTAAGGCTACCCCATTGTGGAATTTTGCATGCATCACAAAAATCTTCTAGGTCCATGGTATAAGATTCATCATAAAGATCAAACAGGACAGTATGAGTATTACGCTTGGATGAAAACTCAAACCTCCGTACGAAGGAATCGGTGAGATAATAATATTGTAAGCACTTGTCCGATAAGAAATCCTCGAGGCCGGCATTTTGTACGTACGCATAGAATTCATCCTTAAGACCTGCACGATCCATAAATTCATCTGACGGCCATTCACACGGCCTCACTTGAGCTTCCCTCGGTAGCTCAGGGTCTGGGTCGCGTATCGCACGCCTCGGTGCTTGCTTCCTTGAAGAACCACCTTGGAACATTCTCCTGGACATTTTTCTTTCTCTAAAAAATTTCTGAAATTTTTTGTAACTCAAAATAAAAGTGAACCAAACTCCATAAAAGTGATAGTAACTACTCCTACAAGTGTCTAGAAGCTATATCATGCATCAAAACAACGTTGGACCATATAAATTTGACATGCAAGCTCAAGAACATGGTCACCACAGCAGCAAAAATTTGCAATGAATAAAGCACTAGAACAAAAACTAATTGGACCATTGGAGGAGTCACACCGAACAACAATCCCCCAAAGCAGTTTTGTGAATGGAGCTTTGAGCAAGAAGATCGAAAATGGCAGCAAGATGAGCAAGAACACGAGTTTGAGCTATGGAGTGATTTTTTCTGGAGGAAGAAGGAGAGGATGGGTGCTGGAGTAAGTGGAGGGGGCCACGTGGGGCCCACAAGGTCAGGGGGCGCGCCCCAGGGAGGTGGGCGTGCCCTCCACCCTTGTGGCCAGCTAGTGAGGCCCCCTGGTGTATTCTTTGCACCAGAAATTCTAAAATATTCTAAAAAATCATATCCAATTTTCAGGGCATTTGGAGAACTTTTATTTTCGGGACATTTTTTATTGCATGGATAATTCAGAAAACAGACAAAAATTACTATTTTGCTTTATTTAAACTAAGTAATAGAAAATAAAAGATGGGTACAGAGAGTTGTGCTTCCTAAATTCATCCATCTCATGCTCATCAAAAGGAATCCATTAACGAGGTTGATCAAGTCTCATTAACAAAACTTCTTCCGAGTTACATGAAACCAGAGAACTTTTGAATAACACTAGGTTACCTCAACGGGGATATGCATGTCCCCAAGAATAAGAATATCATTTTTTAACAGTAGGAAGAGGGAATTTAAAACCTCCAATAGTAATAGTTGAATTTTTTTCCAATAGAATTGATACTATGAACTTGAGGTTGTTTCTTCGGAAAGTGTACCGTATGCTCATTACCATTAACATGAAAAGTGATATTGCCTTTGTTGCAATCAATAACAGCCCTTGCAATATTCAAAAAGGGTCTACCAAGGATAATCGACATACTATCGTCCTCGGGAATATCAAGAATAACAAAGTCCGTTAAGATAGTGACGTTTGCAACCACAATAGGCACATCCTCACAAATACCGATAGGTATAGCAGTTGATTTATCAGCCATTTGCAAAGAAATTTTAGTAGGTGTCAACTTATTCAATTCAAGTATACAATATAAAGAGAAAGGCATAACACTAACACCGGCTCCAAGATCACATAAAGCAATTTTAACATAGTTTCTTTTAATGGAGCATGGTATAGTTGGTACTCCTGGATCTCCAAGTTTCTTTAGTATTCCACCCTTAAAAGAATAATTAGCAAGCATGGTGGTAATTTCAGCTTTAGGTATCTTTCTTTTATTTGTAACAATAACTTTCATATATTTAGCATAAGGAGGCATTTTAAGCATATCAGTCAAACGCATACGCAAAAAGATAGGTCTAATCATTTCAGCAAAGCACTCAAAATCCTCATTATCCTTTTTCTTGGATGGCTTAGGAGGAAAGGGCATGGGTTTCTGAACCCATGGTTCTCTTTCTTTACCATGTTTCCTAGCAACAAAGTCTCTTTTATCATAACGTTGATTCTTTGATTGTGGGTTGTCAAGATCAACATGAGGTTCAATCTCCACATCATTATCATTACTAGGTTGGTCATCAACATGAACATCATCATTAACATTATCACTAGGTTCATGTTCATCATCAGATTGTGTCTCAGCATCAGAAATAGAAATATCATTGGGATTCTCAGGTGTGTCTATAGCAGGTTCACTATCATGCAAAGTCCTATCAGTTTTCTTTTTCTTCTTATTACTAGGACTAGGTGCATCAGTATTAATTCTCTGAGAATCCTGCTCAAGTCTCTTAGGATGACCCTCAAGATACAAAGGTTCCTGGGTCATTTTACCACCTCTAGTCATGACCCTAACATCATTATCATTATCATTATTCTTATTATTCAACTCATTAAGCAATTCATCTTGAGCCTTAAGTACTTGTTCTACTTGAGTTGTAACCATGGAAGCATGTTTACTAATAAGCTTAAGATCACTAACAGTTCTACTCTTATAATCACCCAAGTGATCAAGCATGTAAGCATTACGTTTCAATTGTCTACTAACATAAGCATTGAAATTCTCTTGTTTAACAATAAAATTATCAAACTCATCAAAGCATTGACTAGCAGACTTATTATGAGGAATATCACCTTCATCAAATCTACGGAGAGAGTTTACCTCTACTAGCTGTGTCGGGTTATCAAGACCATGTATTTCTTCAATAGGCAGTAATTTTTTAACATCTTCAGCTTTAATACCCTTTTCTTTCATTGATTTCTTTGTCTCTTGCATTTCTTCAGGACTGAGAAATAGAATACCCCTTTTCTTCGGAGTTGGTTCAGGAAGTGTCCAATCATTTTCATTACTCAATATATTATTCAATAGCAATTCAGCTTGCTCAACAGTTCTTTCCCTGAAAACACAACCAGCACAACTATCTAGGTGGTCTCTGGAAGCATCGGTTAGTCCATTATAAAAGATATCAAGTATTTCATTTTTCTTGAGAGGGTGATCAGGCAAAGCATTAAGTAATTGGAGAAGCCTCCCCCAAGCTTGTGGAAGACTCTCTTCTTCACTTTGCACAAAATTATATATTTCCCTTAAAGCAGCTTGTTTCTTATGAGTGGGGAAATATTTTGCAGAGAAGTGATAAATCATATCCTGGGGACTACACACACAACCAGGAGCAAGAGAATTAAACCATGTCTTAGCATCACCCTTTAATGAGAAAGGAAATAATTTAAGGATATAGTAATAACCAATTTTTTCCTCACGAGCAAATAGGGCGGCTATATCATTCAATTTAGTAAGATGTGCACAACAGTTTCAGATTCATAACCATGAAAATGATCAGATTCAACCAAAGTAATTAACTCAGGACTGACAGAGAATTCATAATCCTTATTAGTAACAAAGATAGGTGAAGTAGCAAAAGCAGGATCATATTTCATTCTAGCGTTCAAAGAGTTTTCTTTCAGCTTAACTAACAATTTCTTAAGATCCTCCCTATCATTACAAGCAAAGAAGTCTCTAGCAGTTTCTTCATCCATAACATAACCCTCAGGAACAACATGCAATTCATATCTAGGGGGAGAATCATAATAGTAATCTTCAATGATATCATCAGTTTCAGTAATTTCATTCTCTCTAGCCCTAGCAAGTTGTTCATCAAGAAATTCACCTAGTGGCACAGTATTATCAAGCACAGAAGCAGTTTCATCATAAGTATCATGCAAAGCAGAAGTGGCATCATCAATAACATGCGACATATTGGAATCAATAGCAGGTGTAGGTGTTGCAAGTTTACTCAAAACAGAAGGAGAATCAAGTGCAGAGCTAGATGGCAGTTCCTTACCTCCCCTCGTAATTGAGGGAATTTTTTTGGTTCTTTGATCTTTCAAATTCCTCATAGTGATCAACAGATATAAATCCCAAGTGACTCAGAGAATAGAGCTATGCTCCCCGGCAACGGCGCTAGAAAAAGGTCTTGATAACCCACAAGTATAGGGGATCGCAATAGTTTTCGAGGGTAGAGTATTCAACCCAAATTTATTGATTCGACACAAGGGGAGCCAAAGAATATTCTTGAGTATTAGCAGCTGAGTTGTCAATTCAACCACACCTGAAAGACTTAATATCTGCAGCAAAGTATTTAGTAGCAAAGTAGTATGGAAATAACGGTAACGGTGGCAAAAGTGACAGTAGTAGTTTCGTAGCAATTGTAACAGTAGTAGCGGAAAAGTAACGAAGCAAAGATCAATATGTGAAAAGCTCGTAGGCAATGGATCAATGATGGATAATTATGTCGGATGTCATTCATCATGCAACGGTTATAACATAGGGTGACACGGAACTAGCTCCAGTTCATCAATGTAATGTAGGCATGTATTCCGAATATAGTCATACGTGCTTATGGAAAAGAACTTGCATGACATCTTTTGTCCTACCCTCCCGTGGTAGCAGGGTCCATATTGGAAACTAAGGGATATTAAGGCCTCCTTTTAATAGAGAACCGGAACAAAGCATTAACACACGGTGAATACATGAACTCCTCAAACTACGGTCATCACCGGGAGTGGTCCCGACTATTGTCACTCCGGGGTTGCCGGATCATAACACGTAGTAGGTAACTATAACTTGCAATATTGGATCAAGAACAAAAATATATTCATGAAACATAAAGGGTTCAGATTTGAGTTCATGGCACTCGGGCCCTAGTGACAAGCATTAAGCATAGCAAAGTCATAGCAACATCAATCTTAGAACATAGTGGATACTAGGGATCAAACCCTAACAAAACTAACTCGATTACATGGTAAATCTCACCCAACCCATCACGGTCCAGCAAGCCTACGATGGAATTACTCACGCACGATGGTGAGCATCATGAAATTGGTGATGGAGGATAGTTGATGATGACGATGGCGACGGATTCCCCATTTACCACCTGAGGTGTTTGCTCTAACCTGGCATGCTGATGTTGGTCATATCATGCATATGGCGCCTCGCATTGCTTACATTATTCATCTTATATGTCATCAGCTTAGTTTAGATTTGCTTTGTGTGAATGCCACCTGTTTGGTTTCTATATCATACTCCCACCATTCCTAAATATTTGTCTTTTTAGAGATTTCAACAAGTGACTACATACAGAGCAAAATGAGTGAATCTACACTCTAAAATATGTCTATATACATCCGTATGTAGTAGTCCATTTGAAATCTCTAAAAAGACAAATATTTAGGAACGGAGGGAGTATATGGGAATTATGCAATGCCATCTTCTTTAGCCAGTCATCATATACGTGAATCATGCAATGCCATCCTGTTTAGCCAGTCATCGTATATGTGAATTGTATCATGCCATATTTAATGTATTCCATTTTTCAACAATGTTTATACATTCATCTACTCTTCCTGTGCATCAGCCATTTGAGTCGGTCATGGGAAAATCTGGAGTGAAAACAAGGTCTTCTGAGCAGTCAGTGCTACCTGTCGATGCAGATTTCTTGCTGGTTTCAGATAGCTCCTCAGAGGAGGATTCAGAGACAGATGACCAGTCGTATTCCCCCCGAGGTGCATGCTCTAACTTGGCAAGGTTATATTGCTCATATCATGCATATGGTAGTCTTGCATTGCCATGCCATCTGCTTAGATTAGACATGCTTTGTGTGAATGGCTCCTGTTTGCTTTTTATATCAGATATGTGAATTATGCAATGCCATGTTTTTCAGTCAGTTATCATATATGTGAATTATGCACCGCCATGTAGCCAGGCATCATATATGTGAATTATGTCATGCCATCTTTTTTTATTACGTATTCCATTTGTCGACAATATGTGTATATTGAACTACTCTTCATGTGTATCAGCCATTTGAGCCGGTTATGGAAATATCAGGAGTGAAAACAAGGTCTTCAGAGCAGGCAATGGTACCTGTTGAATCATATATCTCGATGGTTACAGGGAGCTCCTCAGAGGAGGATTCAGAGACAGATGACCAGTCCTATATCCCACCTGAGGCGTATGCTCTAAGTTGCAATGTTTATATTTCTCATATCATATGCATATGGTGTCTTGCATTGCTTAGTTTAGACATCATATGCAGAATATTGAA
This sequence comes from Triticum aestivum, assembly GCF_018294505.1. Classification (NCBI taxonomy): domain Eukaryota; kingdom Viridiplantae; phylum Streptophyta; class Magnoliopsida; order Poales; family Poaceae; genus Triticum; species Triticum aestivum. The sequence goes on along the minus strand of NC_057802.1, from coordinate 487,244,371 downwards.
TTCCATCTGCTTAGTTTAGAGATCATACATGCGAGTGCCAGCTGCTTAGTATATGAATCAATTATGTCAATTATATCATGCCATCCTGTATACTTAGACAACATTTATGTGAATTATTTCATCCCAACCTATTTTAGACAGACATCATATAGTTTTGTCATGTCATCCTATTTAGATACTCATCATATGTTGAATTATGCCATTATATCCTGTTAAGTTATCCATCATATATCTGAAACTATGTCATGCTATCTTGTTTAGTTAGGCATCATATATGTGAAATTGTGTCATGCTGTCTTGTTTGGTTAGACAACATATATGTGAATTACCACATCTGTCTATCATACAATGTCTGTACGTTCAATTTCTTTTCTTGTTTATCAGCCATTTGAATTGGAGGGGGTGATGGCAGTATCTAAGGGAACAAAAACCCGTTCTTCACAAAAGACAGTGCTACCCGTCGATGCTGATAGAACCATGGTTGTACTGGCCCACAAACTTACCCCACCACACATAATTGAGACTCTTCCAGATTGCACACTTACACCGTTGGGCAGAGAACCAGCTACAACCCATCTAATCCCAACCCCTGCGGATAGTAACCCACTTCTAGTTGACAAAGCACCATGTCCACCACAGAGTACTCCCACACGAGCAGTTTGTAAAGCAACTGCAGTGCCCAAAGCACGAAGACCACCACAGCGAACCCAAACTCCACGTTTAAAGCAGAAGAGCAATTGTTCTCATGTCAGATTCCGTAGCTATGGTCCATACTCCTTTGCTGTTGCATCACTGTATTTACTCATACCAACTACTTTCGAATTTGAAGGATCCAATTGAAACTCCAATGGCGCACCAGGTATGTTTTAAACCTATTTCTTTAACTGGATTGCTGTTCTAACTTCTTGCTCTATGTTGATTTTAGTTTTAGTTGTATAAACAGTTATGTTCTCATGTGATGCACATTACAAGTGTTGCCAATGCTGTGTAGTTTCTCACACTTATATTCTGTCTATGCTACTGTGTCTTAAAAATATATGAGTTGAACTGTGTCTCTATCTTGATTTGGCAACATAAACTAGAATGATATGGACAATACAGTGACCATAGTACATAGATATATGTTTCTTTCATGCTGTTATCCTGTCCACCTTACTACTGAACCGGTTTACCAAAATGAGTTTGGTATACTACATGCTAAACCTGTGATGTGTATGCTTGTTTCTCTTGTAGTATGCGAACAGAATATTGGAGAAGAGCACCCCACTATGCAATGGTAGAGAAAGTAATGCAGATAAGGTTCAAGATAGTGAGACAACACTGTTGGTCTCCAAGAAAGGTGATAAAAACGATCTTGTAGACAGTGAGAAAACCCCACAGTCCTGCGTTGATGTAGTGTTCGAGTTACTGGCCAGTACCGCTGGCACAAGCTCTTCAACCTCGCTGCCTGAATCACTTCGGTTTCTTCAGTCTTAGCTACAAGCTGAAAGGCATCAGTCAGCTGTGCTGCGGCAAGAAGCCGAAGGACTGAGGAAGTCCCTGTAGAAATCAGATGCATACTTTCTTGTGCAACAACAAGCACTGGAGGATTTAAGCGCCAAACAAGAGAAAGTTAATAAGCTTGCTAAGCATCTTGCCAGCATTATGGGTACCCAGGATATTTTTTCTTGAGCTCCTTTGAAGTGGTTCCAGTTCTGGACTTGTTTTGCTGCTGCGTTTATTTGCACTGGTCGCCAACTTTGACGACTAGTGTATGTGATATGCTGCTTTGTTCCCTATATTTGCACTGGTAGCGAACTTTGATGCCCAGTGGATGTAATATGTGTAATAGCCGTGATAGCCTAGCGTAAGTTGCTTGCTTATTTATTTCCTTGTTGTCTTGTTGATTTGTTTGCTTGTAGTCAGTGCAATTCTTTTTCCGCGGTTTGCTAGTGGCCGCAACAACTTATTTTTGTAAACTAGGCCACAATAACCATGGGCTACATATTTACTGTAGTTACCATGGGCCTCCTACGGGCCGTAGAAACAATGGGCCTTCTAAGGGCCGTAGAAACATTGGGCCTTCTACGGGCCGTAGCATCAATGGGCCTTCTACGTGCCGTATGATCGATAGGCCAAACATGGGCCAATAACAGACCACATTATGGGCCGTATACGGGCTAGATTTGGAATCGTCCGTTCATGGGCCGACAATAACGGGCCGTTGTAGGCCGTATTTGACGATGCTATGAAAACGGCCCAACGGATTAATGGGCCACAAACGGGCCGATTGTAACCGCGGGCTGAATTTGGCCCACAAGCAGAAAAGGCCAATAACGGGCCGTAAGTAACCGAATGCTGGAAATGATCCCAAGAATAAATGGGCCCTGAGAAGGCCGAAAGATAACACGGGTTGGAAACGGCCCAATGGAATAATGGGCCGTTAATGGGTATAAAGGGGTATATTGTTCATTGCGGGCCAGATTCACCACGGGCCGTTAATGGGCCAAGAGTTACAAATGGCCTCGTATGGGCCGAAAGACATCATGGGCTTCAGGCCAAACATGGGCCGGAAGTTACAACGGGCTAGAATCATATTGGACGGCCCAGATGAAGCTACTGGGCTTAATTCCGATAGGCCATAACGTGCCGTGAGTTAGTGGGCCGTAAATGGGCTATATAGGAACAGGCTTTCCGTGGGCCGGCCCGTTACCTTTTGACCAAGTCAAACGGGCCGGCCTTTTCACCGGAATGGGCCTCTGTTGGGCCGTGCCACGTGTCGACGTATCATAGGCTCCTCATGTCCAATGAATGGATGACATCTGTCCCAACGGTGAGCCAACACGTGTTTCCTCCGGCCAATGAGAATTTTACACATGGAAAATCCTCATTGGTCCGGCTGTTAGCAGGTTATCGGATCCAAAACCAGACCTGATAGCTTAACGGCGAACCGTTACGGTGGATGCCACGTGTCAGTCACCCTTGACGAAAGCGCTTCCATGATGCGTGATTTATCGTCATCGAAGTGGGCACTTCCGTGATGATAATTTTGGTAATGTCATGGATCACTTCTACGACAACACAGGTATGACTATCTTGATTCTGTCATAAAATCGTCATGGATGTACATGCATGACAGAAAACGTGACCTACTGTGACAAACACGTATCATCACGGAAGTGTCTTTTTTTTTGAAAGGGAACGACAGTGGGAGAGGCTCCCACTGACTTTTGTATTACTCACAAAGGATCAGTTACATAGTTGTTACAACAAGGGGTTTAAACGGTCCCCCGGCCGTGTGGGCTAGTGTAGCTATAGCACTAATGTCCCAAGTTTACAATGTAACTAGACAGGAAAGGATGAAGTTCCTCTCTGCAGTTATGGATCAGTAGCTCTAAGAGATTTTTGAATCTAGCCAACCATGACCCGAATGAGTGTTGTATCCCTCTGGAATGTTGATTGTTTCTCTCCATCCATAAACTCCAAGCAGCCAATAGAAAAATGTCCATGAAGAGAGGCTATCGCCAGGTCTCTCTGCCCCCATGCAGCAGTGCTATTCTACTGCCTCTGATCGGCCAGGTCAATCCAGCCTTACTCCAGCACTGTTGACTAAAGGGGCATAAGAAGAACAAGTGTTCAACGGTTTCCTCGGGGGGGGGGGGCTTTGACAGAACATGCAGGAATAGCTGTTCCCCGTGACAGCAAAGTGTCTACATTTAAGCATATTTCTGGTATTCAGTCGATCCACCAGAAGCAACCACCCAAACATTTTAAACTTGATCGGGCTCTTGGCCTTCCAAAGCCAGCGAAAAGCCTCATCAGCCACGATCTCCTTGTAACAATGATCATAGAATTTTTTTCGAAGAGAAGCGCCCGAGCGGCATTCCCAGGTGTCATGGCGCCATCGGCCACACACACATGCATCGAGGCCTGCTGGATTTTTCTGACCTCCTCCCTTGCCTGGGTCGAGAGGGGTAAGCTAAAGATCGTGGCCGGATCAGTGGCAGTGAGAACCCTAGCAACGGAGTCATCCTCATTCAGGCAGAAGGAGAAAGCCCGCGGGTACACTTCCATGATTGGAGCATCATCGTCGCCTTCAAGCCAGACATCTTTCCAGAACAGAGAGCTAGAACCATCGCCTGGGATGACCCTGGTGATCCCACGAAAGACCCCAATGAGCTGCATTACATCTTTCCACCAGAAAGAACCAACGACGTCAGTTGCATGAGGGATTTTGTTTCTGTAATACGCGCTCCAAATCAGCTCCACCCAGGGGACATCCTCATGGTTACAGAATTTGAACAAATGCTTTAAGAGCAGGGCTACATTCTGTGTCTTGATATCAATTACACCAAGGCCACCACACCGCTTTGGACGGCAGACAAGTTCCCAGGCCGCAAGGGAGTTGTTTTTAACACCATCATCAGAATTTTTTGCCTAGAGACAATAGCGGCGCAATTTATCCAGATGTTCAACCACCTTCGGATGTAATTTGATTGTGCACATTGCATAGATCAACATCGACGTCACAACAGAATTAACCAAGGTCAGTTTTGCTCCTGACGACATCAGAGAAAGTGTTGTGGATGTCTTCCTCTCAACTGTGTGCACCGTCGGCATAAGATCCATCACGTTGGGCCTCGTCGTCCCCATCAGGAGACCAAGGTAGGTGAAGGGTAGGGATCCAACAGAGCATCCAAACACCCCCGCCAACTCACTAGCACGCTGGTGATCAATGTTAATGGGGATAAGAGTTGATTTGTGAAAATTGATTTTTAAACCTACCGATGCAGCATAGTCTTCCAGAATAGATTTCATACGGGCAGCTTGGTCAGCACACGCCTGCATAACCAATATCGTGTCGTCAGCATATTGCACGACCGGGAAATCTCCAGCACTGTCCTGAGGGAGAGGAAGATCAATAAGGCCGCTGGCAAACGCATCATTAATCGCAGCTTGAAGGAGGTCTGCAGCAAGGACAAAGATAAGCGGTGAGAGAGGGTCACCCTGTCGCACGCCACATTTGCATTGGAATTTCCGACCAGGGACTCCATTAAGGAGTACCGAAGAGACCCCAGAACCAAAAATCGTTTCCATCCAACCTAGCCACTTATCATCAAAACCCATATGCTTCATGATCTCAAGCATGGGAGCATGTTCAATCATGTCAAACGCATTGGCGAAGTCAAGCTTGAGGAGGATTATCTCCCGCTCCGAGGCATGACATTGATGGATATATTCAAAGGTCCACGCCAAGCAATCTTGGATCGTCCTCCCCTTAATGAAGCCGTACTGGTTCTTGTGGATGATTTTAAGAATGACTTCCTGTAGCCGATTAGCTAGGATTTTTGTGATGATTTCAAGACAGCAGTTCAGTAAAGTGATTGGTTTGTAATCATTCGCAGTTTCTGGAGAAGAGATCTTAGGGATTAGAGTGATGTAGCCCTCACTAATGCTGGTGATATCAAGCCCCCCAGCTTGGAAATCATGGCACATTTTGTAGAAGTCTGTTTTGATGATCTGCCAGCAACTCTTAAGAAAACATCCATTAAAGCCATCAGGGCCAGGAGCCCTGTCATTGGGCATTTCCTTAATAACAGCGTCAATCTCCTCATTGGTGAAAGGTGCCGACAATTGGTCCAGCCCCTCAATCCTGCGGATGATTCTAGAGAGATCAAATCGCATATTAGAGGGTTTAGAAGAACCTAAACGCCCCTTATAGGTTTTATACAGCACCCCCTCTTTGCCAACATGGTCATTGATTTCCACATTATCCTGACGAAGTGTGGCAATAGAGTTGTGCCTATATCTCTCAGTGGCCAGAGATTGGAAGAGCTTGGTGTTTTCATCGGCAAACCTGAAAAACCTGATCGTACATCTTTTCCTCCAATACTCATTCTGATACTTGAGCAACGTCTACAAATGGAGTTTTAAGATACGTCTAAAGTTTGACTCCTGAATAAAGAGAGGTCTTTTGTCCTCAAGATTGTCCATCATAGCTAGTACCTCATTGCTGTTCTGTATCATATTTTTCAGCTTCGAGATACCTGTACTCCATCTCTTGAGATCATATCTCAGTGTTTTAAGTTTTTTACAAATGATAGCAGCAGAATTCTGAGCATGACAAGGCTTGGACCAGGAGGCAACAACCACATTAGAGAAACCCTCGTGGTTGACCCAGAAATTCTCAAAGCGAAAAAGCTTGGACTTGGGGATTTTAGATTCAATTGCTACCACACATGGGATATGATCAGAAACCGGTTTCCCCAACGGCAGGATCATCGTATTTGGAAAGGAGGTGGTCCAGCAGGTGGATGAGAAAAACCAATCCAGCTGTTCAAGCAAAGGATCATCCTGCATGTTGCTCCAGGTGTATGTTCTGCCCTTTACAGGGAGTTCCATCAAGGATTGCGCCCGAATGATTTCATTAAAGAGCAACATATCTGCAACATCGCCACCCGGTTTGTTTCTGTTACTCGTAGAGCGAATGAAGTTGAAATCACCCAGGATCAACCAGTTTTCATCATTAGGTATGTTTAGATCAAACAACCAATTCGTAAAATCCACCCTACGCTGACCCGTGCAAGGCCCATAGACATTGACGAGTTTCCACGATTCACTGGATTGAGTAGCAACAAAAGAAACACCGACCGCAAATGAATCAACATACCAAGGCGTGCCCACAAACACAGAACTATTCCAGATAGTAATAAGGCCACCCGAAGCACCCACAGAAGGTGAAAACACAAACTTATCAAAGCGTTTGGGGCAGAAAGATTTAATAAACGCTAAATCAAAAGATTCACGCTTAGTTTCCTGGATACATAGCACAGAACAACCGCTAGTATCAATAGCATTCCTAAGAGCCAAAAGTTTTTTATCAGAATTGATGCCTCTGATATTCCACGACAGTACATTCCACGATTTATTCATTGGCAAGGGAGAGATCAGTCGCTGGCTCTAGAGGATGAGCGCTGGCCATCCAGCAACTTCTCAGGAGATAGAGCTCCCTGCGCAATCCCGCAACGGCTGCCCATCTGTTGGAGTTCTTCAATCGAAGTAGGAGGTGGACATGCATCAGCAACAACTTGCACAGGAGCAGCAACCATAGAGACTGCAGTGACAAACGAGGTTTCACGGGGTTTCACCCTTGACTTGGAGCGCTTGGTGTCAGTAAGGAAGCAAGAGCTTGAGAACTTGAGATCGGCTCATGAAGATCTTCAAAAGGAGAACGAGTCACTCCGCGCTCAACAGATCAGTTCAGCTCAGGAAGGATTTGAACCACCATGTCTAAAATGCCTTGAGCGTGATAATGTTGTCTTTGTTGCTGAATGTTCTACTACTGCTACTATTGCAATATCTTCAACTGCTGATGTGGTAACTAACCCCTCTGCTGAGGATACTACTACTATTGCTGATGAGAATGCCAGGTTGAGGACATTGCTTGAAACAGGAATGTACAAAAGTCTCAAAGGTCATCAAACACTATGTGATGTCCTCAAGAAACAGATTCTGAACCGAAACCCTAGGAAGGGTGTTGGGTTCGAGAGGAAAATGAATGTTGATGGCTCTTACTGGAAGCCTGAGCAGTACCCCAAAACCACATGGGTTGCTGCAAAGGGACCTTCAGTGGATCCATCTACCTTATCTGGCTTCACTTGTGCTAACCCGATTATCACTGATGAATCCTTTGATGCAAACTATAAACTATTTAAGAATCAGAATGGTGAAGTGTTTGGCAGGTATATTGGTACTAACTGCAGGAATGGACCACCTTTGAAGAAGATCTGGGTGCCCAAAAGTTGTCTTGAGAAACTTCCTGTGAATGTCATCATGACACCACCTGGGAAGAAGACAAATCCCAGACCAAAGGCTTCATATGGTCCAAAGGCTTCAAACAGACAGAGGACTCACCAGAGTCACCCTAACGCCAATGTTTTGCAGGGAAACCATACTCAGACTTATGAATATGAGCGTGTTTCATCAAACCGCTTTGTTCATAGGACCAAGAACTTTTCTGCTTATTCTTATGAGTATTATTCACCACCAGCACGGCTATTTGCTAGGGCTCCAAAGCCGGAGTTCTCAGATGCTGCACTTAGACTCATTGTTTCTAAGCCACCCCTCAAGATGTGGGTGGTTAAGAAAAATTAACTCTCTTTTGCAGGGAATGGTCTCCAGCCGGAAATTAAAGGCGTCTGATGCTTATGCTGGGGACCTAAAACATCTTGTGGGGCGCAAGATAAAATGCCCAAATGGTCTTATTATGTATTTTGTCCCAGGATTCCTAGACAAACATCCTATTTATCCTAACCAAGATCTGAACTTTCATAATCCACTTGTTCGTCAAATGTTTATGCTTCACAATACCCTTGGTGAAGCCTATCCCCAAAACTGCACTGTAGGTTATGACACCAAAGGCTTCAGCATGGATTATGGACAGTGGATGCACTAACCACATGACTAGTGATCGAAGTCTTCTCATGGATTCAACCCTACGTCCATCTGACAAGAGTCACATCACATTTGCTGACACTGGTAAAAGCAAGGTATTGGGTCTAGGTAGAGTTGCAATCTCAAAGGATCAGCACATGGATAAAGTGATGCTTGTTGACTCCCTTAGTTTCAACTTAATGTCTGCCTCAATGCTTTGTGATCTGAACATGATTGTGATATTTGGAAAATATCGTTGCCTTGTTCTTATGGAATCTGACAAGTCTATAGTCTTTGAAGGATATCGAAAAGACGATCTGTACATGGTAGATTTCTTAGCAGGACCACAGTTGGCCGTATGTCTTCTAGCAAAAGCTTCAGAGTGCTGGCTCTGGCATCGGAGGCTAGGGCATGCCGGCATGAGGAACTTCTACACTCTCGCGAAGAAGAAGCATGTCGTAGGCATCGAGGGCGTCAAGTTCAAGAAGGATCATCTATGTGGTGCCTGCGAAGCTGGGAAGATGACTAGGGCCAAGCATCCCTCGATGAAAATCATGACGACGTCCCGTCCCTTCGAGCTGCTTCACATGGACTTATTCGGCCCTACTCACTACTCTACACTTACCACCACTGCTTGCCTCTATGGCTTCGTCATTGTTGATGATTACTCTAGATATACATGGGTGCACATAACCTCTACATGAATGAAGTGCAGGATGTCTTCAGACGATACGCCAATCGTGTCATGACGAACTATGGCATCAAGATCAAGCACATCAGGAGTGACAACGGCACAGAATTCAAGAACACCGGCCTCAACACTTATCTTGATACATTGGGAATCACACATGAGTTCTCAGCTCCATATACACCTCAGCAGAATGGCATCGTGGAGCGCAGGAACAGAACCCTCATTGAGATGGCATGAACGATGCTTGATGAGTACAAGACTCCAAGAAAGTTCTGGCCTAAAGCCATTGATACTGCATGTCACGTCAACAACCGTGTTTATCTTCACAAGCTTCTAAATAAGACATCATATGAGCTACTAACTGGTAAGAAGCCAAACGTCAGCTACTTCAGAGTATTTGGTGCTAGGTGCTGGATCAAGGATCCACATCACACCTCAAAATTTGCACCTAAAGCACATGAAGGTTTTATGCTTGGCTACGGAAAGGATTCGCACTCCTATAGAGTCTTCAACCTCTTTCACTATAAAGTGGTTGAAACTATGGATGTGCGGTTCGATGAGACTAACGGCTTGCAAAGAGAGCACCTGCCAAATGTGCTAGATGAGGCCTCACCAAGTGAATCTATCAAGCTTATGGGCACTAGAGAAATCATACCTTCAGAGGCACAGGCTGAAGAAGAAATCATCATTTCTGCACCCAATCAACCCGAAGAAACTGCTCGGCCTGAAGTCAATGCTGAAGATGAAGACAATGGTCAGCAAGAGCAAAGTCTTCGTCCAGTTCATCCTCGTGTTGCAAATGAAGTACATATTGAGAAGATAATTGATAGCATCAATGCACCTGGTCCACTCACTCGTTCAAGAGCAACACAGCTAGCAAATTTCTGTGGACATTTTGCATTTGTCTCTATATCTGAACCCAAGAAAGTTGCTGAAGCCTTCATGGTACCTGAATGGATTCAAGCTAGGCAAGAAGAGCTTCAACAGTTTGAACTGAACAATGTTTGGGAACTAGTAAAGCATCCAGATCCTCGCAAGCACAACATCATAGGCACCAAATGGATCTATCGCAACAAACAAGATGAGCATGGCCAAGTTGTTAGAAACAAGGCTCGTCTCGTTGCTCAAGGCTACACTCATGTAGAAGGGATTGACTTCGATGAAACATTTGCTCCCGTGGCTAGGCTTGAAGCCATTCACATACTGCTAGCCTATGCCAACCATCACAACATCCTTCTGTATCAAATGGATGTAAAGAGTGCCTTTCTCAACAGCAAAATTGAAGAAGAAGTGTATGTTTCTCAACCTCCTGGTTTCGAAGACCCAAAGCATCCTGACATGGTATACAAACTCAACAAGGCACTGTATGGCCTCAAACAAGCCCCTCGTGCTTGGTATGACACTCTCAATAACTTCCTGAAGAGCAAAGGCTTCAAACCTGGTTCCCTGGATCCTACACTCTTCACGAAGACATATGATGGAGAACTGTTTGTGTGTGAAATCTATGTGGATGACATTATCTTCGGCTGCACTGACAAGAAATACAATGATGAGTTTGGACATATGATGCAAATGCAATATCAGATGTCCATGATGGGTGAGCTGAAATTCTTCCTCGGTCTTCAAATCTGTCAGCAGAGCAACGGCATCTTCATATCACAAGAGAAATACCTCAAAGATTGCCTGAAGAAGTTTGGAATGCAAGATTGCAAAGGATACAAGACGCCAATGCCAACCAAAAGTCATCTGGGCCCCAACGACAATGGTAAAGAGTTTGATCAAAATGTATACCGCTCCATGATTGGTTCTTTACTCTATTTATGTGCATCTAGGACAGATATAATACTTAGCTTTTGCATGTGTGCCCGATTCCAAGCAGCACCAAAGGAATCGCATCACTTAGTTGTGAAGCGAATTCTTCGATATTTGGCTTACACCCCAACACTAGGATTATGGTATCCAAAGGGCTCAGAGTTTGATCTAGTTGGATTCTCAGATGCTGATTATGCTGGTGACAAGGTTGATCGCAAGTCCACATCAGGCACATGTCACTTTCTTGGACGATCTCTTGTATGTTGGTCTTCGAAGAAGCAGAACTGTGTATCCCTCTCCACTGCTGAATCTGAATACATTGCTGCTGGATCTTGCTGCGCTCAGCTTCTATGGATGAAGCAAGCTCTCAAGGACTATGGCTTCCACCTGAAGCATGTGCCACTCTAGTGCGACAATGAAAGCGCCATCAAGATTGCCAACAACCCAGTCCAGCACTCGAAGACAAAGCACATTCAGATCTGTCATAACTTTCTCAGAGATCATGTCATGAAGGAAGATATATCATTCAAGTCAACACTGAAGAGCAATTCGCACATATCTTCACAAAGCCCTTGGATGAGAAAAGGTTTTGCAAGTTGCGGTGTGAGCTAAATATTTTAAAATCCTCAAATGTCCTGTAATTGGACACACATCCTAACGCTTATGCATGTTGATGACTTAATTATATGTGCAACACATGAAGTAACGTATATCTTCAATCAATGAAGACATACACTCTAAGTGTGAATACATTAACGTGGAATTTGACTTCGGAGCGCCACGATAATTGTGAGCCGTGTCTGGGTCTAATACTTCCTATACGGTGGGTAACGCCACCACCAAAATCATTTTCAAGTGTTTCATTTGGCATCATAATTGCATAGTCTTTGCATTTGGTTTGTCTTCAACATTGATTTGACTTCAAGATTAATCTTCGCAATGTTGAGTTGGTCTTAAACTGATATATATATATATATATATATATATATATATATATATATATATATATATATATATATATATAGGTCTGCTAAACTGAGCCAGAGCGTAGAATAAGCTTAGCGTACGCTCCGGCCACCGAACGACGCATCTAATTAGCGCAAGCCAGCCAGCCCTTTACATGCGGGTCGCTTAATCATCGGAATAACTGATCGTAATGTGTTAACAAAAACAAATCTCTGACCCGATCTGCACGCACCAAATCCATCGTAAATAAAGAAGGATACATAGTAACAACTTTAACTACAAAAGATGGTACTTAGTAATAGTGCGTAGGACACATCGTAATTATGGAAAGATATAGTAACGTCCCTTATGATTCATAGTAACATATAGTAACAAAAAATGTGTCACCCTCCAGACGCTTAGGGAGTCGGTAGTAACATAGTTACCATCATACATTTTCCATTTAATAAAAAGCAAAAAAAGCATTAACTCGTTACTAGACGTTAGCATGGTTTTACTATCTTTACTAGTGGTAAGGCATTCTGTCCCATTACCATCTTCTTTGTCAATTTTACTGCCAACAATTAGTGAGTAGAGCACTTGTAGTAATTCGTTACTAGATATTAACATGGTTTTACTAGGCTTACCAATGGTAAAGCACACTCTCTCATTACCATCTACACCATCCATTTTACTGCCAACAAGTAGTGAGTAGGGCATATGTACTAATTCGTTACCAGATAATATCATGGTTTTACTAGGTTTAAGAGCTGACGGAACAAATTCAATGCTTGGTAAAAGATTTTCATGCATTATCATCTATCCTGTACCTTTTACTACCAATAATTAGTGACTTGTGCAAGGCGTACGAGAACCGGGAGTCCAATGGTAACAAAATTAAACAAGTTACTATTTTCTTCAAATAGTTTTACCCTCAACTAATTAGTGGTGGATAGACCTGCACCCGTGGAGCCGCGCACCCGCCTAATTAGGACCGGAGCGTAGGCTAAGCTACTCTGCTGTTCTGCGGAACGAGGAAGACACCATTGATATGTCCAGTGATGAAGATCTTGGTGATGAAGCACTTGAGATGCTGATCAAGAGCAAGCAAGAGGCGGAGATCTTCAATGATCTGCCCCTCTTTGATGTTGACATTCCGAACAACTTCATGGATGAGTGGTTTGATGACCAAAGCATCAGTATTGATGATCTTCAGCTGCCTGTGGACATCAGCGTCACATTCCACGGAGCCATTGCCAATGAATTGGCCTTGGCTCAAAAAATCGTTGAGCTGAAAAACAAGATTGATTATGAGAAGGCTCATTTCAAGAAGAATATGGCCAAGCTCAGATGCAGCTAGTTGTTTGATGAAGGAATCCTGGGTATTGAATCTGATGCCATTGCTGATATAAAATACCAAAGTCTTCATTGCTCCTTCAAGTTTGGCTTCAGAAGAATGTCCCTTGATTGGCCATAGAGTACGCCTCAGAATGTGGTATACTGTCCGTGGCAAGTACTCAAGGTCCTGAACGAAGAATTCCTTTGGGTATTCAGCATCTTGAGGCAATGGCTTCATCATACTGAGCATCTGACTCATATTGGGTTTGGGCCTCTGGAAGATACTCTGCAGTTCATCTCGATGACGCTGACAACCAGGCTCGTATAACTCACCTGGAGTGGGCAGGGAAGTAAGCTCGATAATGTCTTGAGCTTTGGCTTCGTGATGTACATCACCTGACATCCACTCAAGGATCCCTGTTGTAGCCACGAATATGAAGTGTGGCATAGAACTGCAGCAGAAGCTGTTCATTCCAGTGCTCTTTGTCTGTTACAAACGGCAGAAGACCAACATCCCTAAAGCAGTCAAGTGCTTCTTCAAGACAGGGCAGTCCAGCAATAGCTTCACTATCCAGACGCATATGGGGAAAGATTCGCTCTTGATTGTACAGAATGCAGGAATAGTAGCTTCGCTGCTGATGGCTCCAAAACCGATCGGATGAGATCTTTGGCTTCGTGTAGGGATTCTTGGCACTGTTAAAGAAGGTGTTATGGGCTCTGAAGCTGTGCACGCTGAAAGATCCTGGTGTAGTCGCACCACCTGGAAGCCTTGGCAGTCGTGGCTTGGGCTTCTGTACTTGAGGCATCTGCTCCACATGATAGTCATATTGTGGTCCAGGAGCTGTGGGAGGAACCATAATGGGCCATCTCACCATGACAAGCTGGCCATGATCATAGGCCTGTTCAATTGTGTGAGGCCTTGGAGGTGGAACAGTGGCTTCAGCATCAACATTGGCTTCAGGCTCCACATTATCTTCAGCCATGACTGTGGCATTGGCTTCAGTAGCGTTGTTTGTGGCAGCCTCAGTGTTTTCAACCTCCGTTTGTTCAATAACAGGAGGGTCGGCCACAATCACATTCTCCGCGAGAATGACTTGATCTGTAGCTAGGGGTGTGGCAACTCTTTCTTCTTCTCTTTCTCCTTTATCTTCATCGGCTGATGCACCCGGAATGTCTTCAGCAGCTTTGGCTTCAGACTCAGAGACATTCATAGTAGGGGTGGCTTCAGGAAACACTTGACGTGCGACTGAGCTTTGTTGCACTTCCCCTTCCGGAATGCTTGACATGGTGACCTGTGGCCCGGGGCCTTTACGAAGCCTGCGAAATGCGGGCGACGCCTTTGGTGAGGGAGTGGTCTGCACCATGTAGTTGTCGTCGTCAAGCACCAGAGTGGTGACTTGAGGTGGTGGTGTTCTTGGTGTCTCATTAGGTACTGGGGTGTCTTGCTGTGGGCGCTCGGCCCATGAGTCATCCTGAGCAATTGGCGTGAATGGACGACCAATGCTGATAAGTTCACTGCTCGTTGGAGCAGGCGATGATACCGACTGGGGCCCGAGCTGAGGAAGGACTACATCATCATCAACATTGTCTTCACGACCATTGTCTTCAGCTGTGATGGGGTCAACATCTGGAACTTCTTCATCTTCAAGAGCCTCTGTGGAAGCAAGCTCATGGATCACAAGACGACGCTCTTGGTTGGTGGAGGCTGGAAGAGCAACAGAAATAGGTTCGACCATGAGGGGCTCTGAGGCGGCAGCACGCTCTTTCTTTGAAGACTTTGTCTTCAATTTCTTCTTGGACGGGGCATCATCAGACGCATCCTTGTGCTTGCGTTTCCTGGCTTCGACTTCAGCTGCCCTTGTCTTCTTCAGCTCTGAAGCTACTGAGGTGACCTTAGGCTTCGAGCCTGTCATACTGGCAGGGAAGACAATGCGAGGTTCTTCCTGTCTTGATGCTTCAGTTTGGGCCGCAGCAGACTTCTTTTGCTTGGCAGCCATCCTCGGGTCGATGCCAGGATGCCCAAGAGCCTTTCGCTTTTCATCTTCATTGTGGGCTTGAACACATTTCTCCGTGAAGTACTTCATGTGCTCTCGTGAGCCTTTAGCTTCATCACGCCTCTTGTGGAACTCTTCTTTGAGATCGTGTATCATCTTCTTGAAGATTTGAACATCTGCCACGCTGAGCTTGCCCATGTTTTTCTTGAAGTTTGCCTTCTCATAATTGATCTTGTTTTTCAGCTTGATGATTTTCTGAGCCAAGGCCAATTCATTAGCAATGGCTCCATGGAATGTGACGCTGGTGTCCACAGGCAGCTGAAGATCATCAATACTGATGCTCTGGTCATCGAACCACTCATCGATGAAGTTGTTCAGAATGTCAACATCAAAGAGGGCAGATCATTGAAGATCTCCGCCTCTTGCTTGCTCTTAATCAGCATCTCAAGTGCTTCATCACCAAGATCTTCATCACTTGAAAGATCAATGGTGTCTTCCTCGTTGTGCAGAACGGCAGAAGGAGTCAGATCTGCCCAGAAATCTTCTTGGGCTCCTTGGTTTTCTTGGACTTCTCAGCCTTCTTGGAGACACGAGACAAATCTTCAGACTGCACACTGAGTTCAGGAGGTGCAGTGGTCAACGGCTTCACAGTCGAAGCTTTTGGTGTGACATAGGGCTTCGAAGCTTTTGACTTCTTTTTCTTTTGCTTTGGTGGAGCAGGCTCATCTTCTGAGTCTGTGTCATCAGCTGATTGCTCCATAGTGGCCCTCTGAGCAGCTATGTGAGAGAGAAGCCCATCGAAGCTGGTGAAGGGGCCAATGACATTTGGATTGGCATCGCGTGTGCCATCCGGCCTAGGAGCAGATGGACCAAGGTTGAAGTTGAGTCCAAGATCTTTCTTGTTCTTCACAGCTGACTCCTTGGCAAACTAATAGTTGCGCTTAAAGAGATTGTATTCATGACACCATAACATGGATGATGGGTCGGCATTCTCAGGCTTCGGTCCTCGGACCATGCATGGGTAGGAGCCTTGGGCAATGGCTTCAGGCTTCGACTTTGGTTGTAGATTCCTGTACAGAATATCTCCCCATGGGCGCTTGATAGCATTCTTCTCTGCATATTCAGGGGTTACGAAGTTTTACTTGAACCACTGTTCAGCCCAATATCTTCGAATCCATTGGATTCGGGTCTTGCGCTGACCGTAACTTTTCTCAGGATTTTACTTGTACAATTCATACAGATCCGGAGGCAGATCTAGGGCTGTGTTGCCTCTGTGTTGTCTGCCACCTTTTATTGCTGATTTCTCCGTTGCCATGATATTCAGACTGATTGGCTTCAGAACAAAGAAAGGCTTCCGTCTACTGGTCAGATAAGAACTAGCTTCAGGAGAGTGAATATGATGCTATAAGAACTCTGCAAATGAATGCAGACTGTGAGAACCAAGGGATTCTCCCATAGACATGTACCTGTGACATCATTAGAGATGCGAGGGCAAGGGAAGAGGTCATATGCATTCTCAGAAGATTTTGAAGAAAAGTCAGTTTGAAGACATTGTCCTCATAGAGCGAAGACATTCACTTATTTGAAGAGAGTTGGTTCCAGATTTGTACGAATCCATGAATAAGTACATGTGAGGAATCTAACTAGTTATGAAGCATAAGTGAATATTCTTAGCATGATATGAGATGCAGATAAGGACGGATCCATACTTGGAAGTGAAGAAACCACTTTTGGTTGAAGCGGATGGATTTGACGGATCGAAAAGGCAGTAAAAAGTGATATTTAATTACCGCTGACGAACTGCTAGACGAGGCAGGGTTAGAAGCCGAGCAGTTCAATCTCCCACGCCCTAACTTGGCGGCGGAAGACACCTACGGTGGCGGCGGGGAGGACGAGGTCCGTGGCCGGCGTGAGGACGGTGTTGAAGAAGTCGCGGCAGCTAAGCGCTTCGTCTCCGGCGTCGACGCGAACTAGCGGAGGCGCTAGGGTTTGAGCGAGGCGGCGAGGTGGAAGAAGAGATATTGACCGCGGGGTGTGCGTATTTATAAGGAAAGGGACTGCACATCGTAATTACGCAGGTACCCCTGGCGGTTCACATCTGAAGGACACGTGGCTTGCATGCAACTTGTTGGAAGTTGTTCCATGTACCCACGCACGCCTGGATTGTCGGGTGGTCGTTTCGGCTTCTCTGGTATTCAGGCAAAAATGATATGTAATTAAAAATAGATTTAAATGTCTGTCTCTTTGTCTTCTGCTGACAAGGACTCAGAGAAGACAATTGATAGGTTTCAACAGAGTGCATATGACTTGGATAGATAGAATTTGAGGTAGAAGCACAGAGGGGGTTAGGGTCCGATCACATTCACTTAGATCACGAAAAAAATATGAAGACATAGCTATAAGTGAATGCTGTAGAGGACGAAAAAAATATGAAGACATATATATCAGACCAACTCAACATAGCGAAGATAAAACTCGAAGTCAAATTAATGTTGAAGACAAACCAAATGCGAAGACTATGCAATTGTGACGCCAAACGAAACACTTCAATAAGAATTTGGTGGTGGCGTTACCCGCCGTATAGGATGTATTAGACCCAGACACAGCGCACAATTATCGTGGCACTCCAAAGTCAAATTCCACGTTAATGTATTCACACTTAGAGTGTATGTCTTCATTGATTGAAGATATACGTTACTTCGTGTGTTGCACATCTAAGTCATCAACATGCATAAGCGTTAGGATGTGTGTCCAATTATAGTACATTTGAGGATTCTAAGATATTTAGCTCACACCACAACTTGCAAAACCTTTTCTCATCCAAGGGCTTTGTGAAGATATCTGCCAATTGCTCTTCAGTGTTGACGTGAATGATATCAATATCTTCCTTCATGACATGATCTCTGAGAAAGTGATGACGGATCTGAATGTGCTTTGTCTTCGAGTGCTGGACTGGGTTGTTGGCAATCTTGATGGCGCTTTCATTGTCACAGTAGAGTGGCACATGCTTCAGGTGGATGCCATAGTCCTTGAGAGCTTGCTAGGTTCACTCGGTGAGGCTTCATCTAGCACATTTGGCAGGTGCTCTCTTTGCGAGCCGTTAGTCTCATCGAACCGCACATCCACAGTTTCGACCACTTTATAGTGAAAGAGATTGATGACTATATAGGAGTGCGAGTCCTTTCCATATCCAAGCATAAACCCTTCATGTGCTTTCGGTGCAAATTTTGAAGTGTGATGTGGATCCTTGATCCAGCACCTAGCACCAAATACTCTGAAGTAGCTGACGTTTGGCTTCTTACACTACTGGAATCAGCTAATTTGCCATCTGCCAGCTCTTTGCCGTCTGCTAGCTGACGGCAAAGAAGCTCTTTGCCATCAGCTACCCAAAAGCAGACGGCAAAGAAACGGCAGACGGCAAAGAAGCTCTTTGCCATCTGCGAGCTCTTTGCCGTCAGCCAGCAGACGGCAAAGAATCTTTGCCGTCCGCTGGCAGACGGCAAAGAGTGAGGTGGCCCCCACCCCCCGCCCGTTTAGAAAAAACCTAACGGCCCACCTCTTTGCCGTCCGCCAGCAGACGGCAAAGAGGCAAAAAGGGCGGACGACAAAGATAGGCGGACGGCAAAGAGGGCACTACCTAACGGCCCGTACCCCCCCGCCCGTTACTCACTTCTTCTCTCCTTGCCGTTCTCTCCTCCCACCCCCCGCCGCCGCCCGCCGCCCGCCCCGCCCCCGGCCCGACCTCCACCGCACCCTCGCCGCCTCGACCTCCACCGCACCCTCGCCGCCTCTTCCACATCGCCCCGCCCACACCAGCCCGTGCCGCCGCCGCCGACCCCGTCCGGCGTAGCCGGCCTCCCCGCCGCCCCGCACCCCTCCCCAACCTCCATCGCGGCCCCGCCGCTCCTTCCACGTCGGCCAGCCGCGCCGCGGCCGTCCAAGCCCCGTACCGCCGCGCCCGTCCCCGCCCCCGACGCCCGACCAACCGCCGCTGCCGCTGCAGCCGCGGGTCGACCGCCCCCCGAGGAGCGCCCGCCCCCCCATCGCTGCGCCGCCTTGCTGCCGCCCCGTCGCCGCCCCCTCCCCGACCCGTCGCCGCCCCCACGGTGAGCCCTTGCCGCCCCCCTGTGTCCTATTTTTTTCTTCTGTTTTTTTGTTTTTCTTTTCTGTTTAGATAAGGTTTTTTATATTAAGTTTTTTCAGTTTAGAATTAATTAGTTTAGGTTATTTAGTTTAATTAGTTTAGGTTTAATTAGTTTAAATAGTTTAGTTTTAATTAGTTTAGGTTTTTAGTTTAGGTTTAGGTTATATAGTTAGCTAGATTAGATTAATTAGATTGGGTTATATTAGACTAGTGTTAGGTTTTAGTTAAATAGTCATAATTAAAGGAAGTGAAAAAAGATGAAAAAAGAAGACGAAAAGTAGAATAAGTAGAAGGGGGAAGAAGAAGAAGAAGAAGAAGAGGAGGAGGAGGAGGAGGAGGAGAAAGAAGAAGAAGAAGAAGAAGAAGAAGAAGAAGAAGAAGAAGAAGAAGAAGAAGAAGAAGAAAAGAAGTAGAAGACGGGGGATGAGAAGAAGTAGAAGAATGAGAAGAAGTAGAAGTAGTAGAAGAATGAGAAGACCCCCTGACCCCCCAACCCGGACACCACACCCCGACACCCGACCCCGACTCCACCCCGACACCCGACCCCCTAACCCCGACACGACACCCCGACCCCCCGAACCCGAAACAGCACCCCGACCCCGACACGACACCCCGACCCCCGACACGACACCCCCGACAACCCGACCCCGAGACCCCGACCCCGACCCCGACCCCGACCCCGACACCCCGACCCCGAGCCTGACCCGACACCCCGACCCCGACACCGACACGGCACCCCGACCCCGACCCGGCACCCCGACCCGACACCCCGACCCCGAGACCCCGACCCCGACACGGCACCCCGACACCGACACGACACCCCGACCCCCGACACCTCCCGAAAAGGTGTTCTTTGGCCTTCCAGAGGCCGACGGGGTCATATATTTGTGAATTATTAGTTAGGTCATATATTTTTCGATTTTGTTATGAAAAACATCATATATAATTGTGTTGATCGGGTAGTTTTAAATGTGCAGTTGTTTCATCGCTGCGAGGTTTGGTGTTCGACGACCTCGCCGTGCGTTTGACGAGCTCTGCCCCTTCGTTCGTGGGTGAGCACAAATGACATGTCCTCCTCCCCCATTAATTATTTGATCTATTCCGATGAAACTTGATAGCTAGCTATATATGTGTCTTGAATCATCAGTATGCGTAACCAATATGTGTCTCCCGTTCGAAAGCGTCATAGTTATAAATATGCATGCATTTGCATATTTATAACCTTGATTCTTTCGAATTGTCCAACGCTATCCATGGACAGCCCGAGTATGTTTAGATTGGGTTCGTTTTCCCATATGCTTTGCTCCGGATCCGACGCATAAATTTCGTCAGTGCCTCCCCTGTTGTTCTCCGGGTACACATCCTCTCTGTTTATTGCAGAGACGTGTATCAGGAGAACAGCGGGGAGGTGCTGCCGAAATTTTGCGTAGGATCCGGAGCATAGCATGGGAAAATGAACCCAATCTAAACATACTCGGGTGGGATTAGGACCTATCATTACCTATTAGAGTGTAGGTTGCATGGACGTAATAAAATTGACAAAGTAGATCAACTGATGAATATATACATGGTGAATTATATATATATATATTTGTTGTGTGTCTAGTAGCTCTGAAAGTCAAGATGAGTGATCGTGCGTGGATGTACACCGGTCACACTGGTCAGAACAAATGGAGCACTGAATGGTTCACAAAAACCAAGGGGTTTGTGCGAGCCGCATTTGCAAATGGCCAGAGGAAAACCTGGTGCCCCTGTTTACGGTGCGGCAATTGGGAAAAGAGGACAGAGGCTGAAATGGGCAAACACCTGCAGAAGAGTGGTTTTACGCCCGATTATACGGTGTGGACATTTCATGGTGAGTCTGCCCAACGTGACCGAGCTGAGGTGGATCGTCGTCGCACCGACGAGCATGGTACCGGGATGGAAAACATGGTGCAAGACTTTGATGATGCTCGGGATTCGGACGAGGAGATGGAGGAATCTGCAAAGGCCTTCAATGAAATGTTGGAGTCTTCAAAACGTCCGCTCCATGAGCACACTGAGCTTTGTCAGTTGGATGCCATCTCACAAGTAATGGCTCTGAAGGCTCAGTTCAACTTGGGCAGAGAATGCTACGATGCAATGATGACAGTATTTGGACGCTTTCTACCCAAAGGCCATGTAATGCCTGCAAACCTGTACCAGTCGGACAAAATCCTCCGTGCACTGAAGATGCCCTATGATAAGATACATGCCTGTGAGAAAGGATGTGTCTTGTTTAGGCTTGACTATGCGGACTTGAACTATTGTCCCATTTGCAAGTCTTCCAGGTATGTTGTGGTAGACAACGGTATGGGTGAGAAGACACAGACCAAAATCCCCGTTAGTGTTCTTCGGTATATGCCAATCGTACCAAGACTTCAACGTCTTTTCATGGTCGAAGAGACGGCCAGACAGATGACATGGCACAAAACGGGCAAAAGAACCGAACTAGATGCAGATGGGAATCTGATGATTGTACACACATCGGATGGTGTTGCGTGGAAAAAGTTTGATGAATTACATGGTGACAAAGCGGCAGATCCGAGGCATCCTCGAGTCGGCATCAGCACGGATGGGTTCAGTGTGTTTGGTATGACGGCAGCCCAATACAGTTGTTGGCCCGTATTTGTCTTTCCACTCAATCTCCCCCCCGGACAGATTATGCAAAGAAAGAACATTTTCCTGACGTTGATAATTCCAGGGCCCAACTATCCGGGGAAAAATATGAATGTGTACATGCAACCGCTTAAGGACGAATTGCAAGAAGCCTGGGATAATGGGTTCAAGACATACGATGCCTATAGCAAACGGAACTTCATAATGCGTGTCTGGTACATGTACTCGACGCATGACTTGCCGGCGTATGCGCTATTCGTTGGCTGGTGTGTGCATGGAAGGTTCCCGTGCCCCACATGCAAGGGAGCTCTTGAGTTTCGTTGGCTTCAGGCCGGTCGCAAGTTTTCTTGCTTCGACATGCATAGACAGTTCCTGAATCCTCGCCATAAGTTCAGGAAAGACAAGAAGAACTTCATCAGAGGTAGAGTTGTCAAAAACTCTGCACCACCTGCATTGACAGGCCAACAGACCCTGGATCAGTTAAACGCTCTCGAGCCAGATCCAGAGCGTCCAGGGTACTTCAAGGGGTATAATTCTAAGCACGCCTGGACTCACAAAACATGCTTATGGGATCTGCCTTACTTCAAAGACCTCCTTTGCCCACACAACATCGACGTGATGCACACTGAGAAGAATATCGCCGAGGCACTTTTTGGTACATTGTTCGGCATAGATGGGAAGTCAAAGGATAATACTAAGGCTAGAGTCGATCTGGAGGCGCTATGTGATAGGCCGTTACAAAACATGAAAGAACCGAAAGGAAAGCAGAACTGGACGAAGCCAAAGGCATGGTTCAATCTTGGAAGGCCAGCTATGAGGGAAATTATCTTGTGGGTGAAAATGCAGTTGATGTTCCCCGATGGGTATGCAGCGAATCTACAGAGGGGAGCCAGTCTTGATAAATTGAAGATATTTGGTCTCAAGAGTCATGATTGGCACATATGGATTGAGCGGGTAATGCCGGTGATGTTGCGTGGCTTCATCCCTGAGGATGAATGGCTAGTACTGGCAGAACTCAGCTATTTCTTCCGTGTTCTTTGTGCGAAAGAACTATCGCCTGGCGTGCTAGAAGAAATGGAAGAGTTGGCGCCGGAGTTGATCTGCAAGTTAGAGAAGATCTTTCCACCGGGCTTCTTTAATCCAATGCAACATTTGATTTTGCATCTCCCGACCGAGGCAAGATTGGGGGGGCCCGTGCAAAATCGTTGGTGCTACCCAACTGAGAGGATGCAGAAGACGCTTCGACAAAAATGTAAAAATAAACGTAGAATTGAAGCATCGATGGCTGAGGCATTCATCACTGAGGAGGCGGCAAACTTCGTGACAGCACACTACGAAGCCAAAAATCGTCATTTGCATAATCCGAAGCCTCGGTACAATGCTGACGACCCTAAAAAGGGTGGATCCAACCTCAGCCTATTCAAAGGGAATCTCGCACCAGCCAGTGTTTCAAATCCAGTATCTTTGGATAACGAACAATGGCGGACCATTTCGTTGTATATCTTCAACAACCTGATAGAAGTGCGGCCGTACATCGAGTAAGTTCTCGGTACATAGTTTCGCAACTTCTATTTCCTTTGAACTGCTCTTATTCCTGGATATTTCATACAGTCGATACGTCGCCTTATTCTCGTATGGAGCGGTGATCCAAAAGGATTCTGTCGAAGAGTATGAGCTTCTCGCAAAGCAAGGAGGCGGCTATCCCGGTTTCATCTCTTGGTTCAAACAAACGGTAATTTCTATTAGACTTGTAGGCTAATTTGTAGGCGGCTATCCCGGTTTCATTCGCTAATTTGTGCGTAATGCAACAATCCTTTCATATTAAACTTGTAGGCTAATTCAGAGTCTATGGACGCCGAATTGAGACAAGTCGCTAATGGTTTTGACTATAAGGTCCGTTCATTTGACAAATACGACATCAACGGGTATCGCTTTCGTACCTATGGCAAAGAGCTATCTATGGCCGACCGAAAGTCTACAAATTGTTGTGTATCTGCTATCGGCGAAGGAGGTACCGAGTATTATGGGAGAGTTGAAGCAATTTATGAACTTCTATTCTATGGTGAAAACCCACCGAATGTCGTAGTCTTCAAATGTTATTGGTTTCAGCCGAAGGAGACTAGAAGGACTCATGAACATATAGGGCTAGTTGAAATCAACCAAAGCACCCATTTAGATGTTCCTGATGTCTATATTACGGCTCAACAGGCGACCCAAGTATTCTATCTACCGTGGGCCTGCCAAACTAATCCAAATCTGAAAGGTTGGGATGTCGTTTATGAAGTGCCGCCACGTGCTAGACTATCTCCCCCAAAGGAAGAGGATTATGAACCTCACATTAACCCAGACACATATGAAGGAGAATTCTTCCAAGAGACACGTCTTTCCAAAAAGCGTTTCAAGAACCGCTATACTTCACCCCAAAACATTGAAGTAGACAGCGACAGTGAATCCGACATCACCCCAGAGGAGGAACAAGAAGAGCCGGAACAAGAAGAGGTTACTGCTGCGGATGACCTGTCATTGCTTGACCGATTACGTCAAGGTGGCCTTGCACATGTTGATGCCACTGAACCCTATGAGCCCGTCATTGATTATAGTGATGATGATGATTATGCATTTATTGATGATACTGATCGAGATTATTAGTAGTGTCAGGTATTAAATTTTGTAATGTTGTACTTGATGATGATACACTTAAGTGATACACATATTATTATTCATGTCGGTCTTTTTTTTATGTTGTACTAATTTCGTTTACTGTTTGTCATGGCAGGTGTTGAAAGATGGTGGGCGCTGGTCGGGAGCGCGCCAAGGCCCCTTCTTCGTCGGCGCGTGGTCTGAGGTCTTCGATTCCAGACGCACCTCTCCGCCGAGCGTTGCTGGACAGTATGTCCACACCGCCGGGCCCTTCTTCGTCGACCGCGGTGCCCAGCAGGGGACGAGGTAGGAAGAGAGGAGGTGGGGCACGTGGTCGCGGGAGAGGAGGTAGGGTGACTGCTACGGCGCCTTCCTCGCCGCCACCCCCAGCTGTTTCACCCGAGCACGTGACTGCTAGGGTGGACTCGTCCGAGGAGGAGGCTACACGGACTCCGGTCCACGAGCCTCCGGTCCACGGGTCTTGGGCCCACGAGCCTCGGGTCGACTGGCCTTCGGCCCACGAGAGTTCGGCCCACGAGACCCCGGAGGAGCACACGTCCGGATGGGGTACCTGGCCGGATCAGCCCGAGGAGCCGAGTGGCCATGCTGATGATGGCGGGGAGCCGACTGATCTTGAGGAGGAGGGTGGCACCGTCTACCAGCGTGGTGCTACACGGCTCCCGTCCGTGCCGGCGACCCGCGAGCAGAGGTGGTTGATCTTCCCTGATGGGGAGAGGTACGTAAGTGCATTTAATATTTTTGTACCTTCTGCATTCACGTTTCTTCAAATAACTAATGCGTTGGCCTTGTCATGCTGCAGGGGTTGGGACCACCATCATAGTGTCCGCCGGCCCAACTCCGTCCTTGGAGTTCTTTGCCGGCAAAACTTCCCGGGGTTTGTCACGTTGCCTGGTGAGGGTCGGCTTCCAGAGCTTGGGTTGAGCTGGGAGCACTACGTGGCTGCCCCGGCCCCGCCGGATGTCATTATCGACGGTGTCGTGTGCGACACGAGGGCAGACATGGTGATCAGGACGTTCTGGGTAATTTCTCCTTTACACATTTCAAAATCTTCAACTAGCTAGTTATTAATTGTACTAATCAATATTGTCTCATTTGATTGCAGACATTCTACAGGTGTGAGGAGGGATACGAGGAGGACGCGGCAAATGTTATCCAGAACGTCTGCAAGCGCCTACTCCAGAACTTACGGCACGAGGCTCGGGTGCAGGCTGTTCGAGACTACTACGCCTTGCGTGGTATCAAGAAGACCAAGCCGGCGTGCCGCGATAAGTTCCTGAGTAAGGAGCAGTACATGAAGGTAATTCTTAAGGCCTTCTACTTAAGTTCCTTCATTTAGTAATTCTTAGCCGTAGCGCTCAAGTTTCTATTTGCTAACTTAGGCGCCTCCGAGATGGTGTGCGGATCGGATGGATTGTTGGGAGGTGTTGGTCGATGAGTGGTGCTCAAAAGAATGGCTAGCCCTCCACAACGAGGCCAAGGACAAACGTGCCCAAATGGAAGGTGTGCCACACCATCAAGGCAGCTCCAACTTATATCAGTTCGGGCGCAACTGGGTATGTGGTTTGCTTCATGATTCATGCAATTCATTCATCATGCTAGCTTGAGCCCTTTAATTACTAATTTTCATTGTTTCTCTCTTTCAGGCACGCTACAATAAGGTGGATAAGGTGCCAGAGGTGTACGACCTGTATGCCATGGCCCACACTGGCTCTTTCAAGAAAGTCAAGGCTTTCTCTCAGTCTGACCTCGATGATGCAAACAACTTCACCAACATCTCCTCCCACAACAAGCTCGTGAGATATAGAGATGAGGGGAAGGCGAGGAAAGGGGAGGACTTTAACCCGAGCCAGGGTCCCATTGATCCAGAGCTGGTGATGATATCTGGTGGCGGGAGGTCCCATGGCTCCATAGCCATTGGAGATGGACTTATCCGTTGTCCTAGCACTCTCCCGGAGATCAAGGCGCGCCAGTCGAGCTCCGCTCCTGAGATAAGGCCTCGTGAACGGCCAGTGCAACTCGCCATCAAGGTTAGTGATACGTACTCAGTTATCTTTCTCCATTACATTGTGTGCGCTTCCATCAATGATTACAAATGGTCATGTGAGTGGTGTTGCAGGCTGCTATACAGACTGAGAGAGATAGAACGGAGAAACTTCTGGCGGAGGCGGCGGAGAGGCAGCGGGAGATGGAGGAGAGGACGAGAAAGATGATGGAGGAGGAGAGGGCACGGAATGACATGCAGGCAAGGGCCATGTACGAGCTCCTTGTGGTAAGTTTCTTCTGCAGATTACTTGCTAGTCTTAACATTTGAGTCTCATTACTAACTAGTATGACTCTGTTCTGAAAACCAAATGTGCAGTCTGTGTGCGAGAAGTCCGGTCAGCCCGCTCCGCCGATGCCAGTGATTGCTCCTGGGAGCACGGTGAGTTTAATTTGAATGGACATTACTTGCTAGTCTTAACATTTGAGTGTCGTAATGCTAACGAGACATTGGAAATGATCTTTGGTGCAGCTTAACTCCAGAAACGCATCGCACGATCCTTCTCCAGGTAGCGGCACTAGCCACCCCGCTCCTACACCTCCCTGATCACGGTAAGTTTCTCTAGTGTTTTGCTTAACAAATGCATAAAGACCTAGACTTAGCTTTATTTCCTCCAATATGCTTACCATAATGACCTAGAGTTAGCTTCTTTTCCTCCAAAATGACTTAATAAGCTTACTGACCTCATAAACCATCCATTTTACCTAAGTTAGCTCTAAAACGATATGTACTTAGCTAACTTATGTCAAAAATTGCATAATTAGCTCATAAACGACCCATTTCACCTAGGTTAACTCATAAACGACCCATTTCACCTAGGTTAGCTCATAAACGACCCATTTCACCTAGGTTAGCTCATAAACGATCCATTTCACCTAGGTTAGCTCATAAACGATCCATTTCACCTAACTTAGCTCATAAACGACCCATTTCACCTAGGTTAACTCATAAACGACCCATTTCACCTAGGTTAGCTCATAAACGACCCATTTCACCTAGGTTAGCTCATAAACGATCCATTTCACCTAGGTTAGCTCATAAACGATCCATTTCACCTAAGATAGCTCATAAACGATCCATTTCACCTAGGTTAGCTAATAAACGATCCATTTCACCTAAGTTAGCTCATAAACGATCCATTTCAACTAATTTAGCTCATAAATGATCCAGTTCACCTAAGTTAGCTAATAAATGGCATATACTTCTTCTTCTAGTCTTCTTCTTCTTCTATTCTTTTTCTTCTAGTCTAATTCTTCTTCTAGTCTTCTTTTTCTAACTTTCTTATTTGTCATTTTGCAGGTTTCGTTCACTTCACGGAAGCCAGCTTTCTATGATGGATTGCTTGTTTTTTCCTTTGATGCACTTCTTGTATTCTGCTCGCTTGCTATGATGAAACTAGATTGCTATGATGAAACTTTGCATATTGTAATATGTATGGATCGATGGAACTATGTGCAACCTACTATGTATGTATGGATATATATGTGCTGGATATTTATTATGTTGGATATATATGTGCTGGCTCCTGTGATATATTTGCTGTGATATATTTCCTGTGATAATTGTTGGATATAAGAAAAACAGAATAAAAAGAGGCAGTGCAGGCTCTTTGCCGTCCGCCGCGGACGGCAAAGACACCTTTGCCATAGGCGGCAGACGGCAAAGGGGGCACGTGGCGCCCACCTGTGCTTCCTGAGAGATGGACCATTTGGCAAATTTGCCTACCGTGGCGGACGGCAAAGCTAAGCTGACGGCAAAGACTTTGCCTTTGCCGTCAGCTGTGGCAGACGGCAAAAAATAGCGGGCGCTGACGCATTGCTGACGTCAACTGGCGGACGGCAAAGAGGCGCTCAAATTTGCCGTCCGCTGGCGGACGGCAAAGGCCGCCGTTAGCCGCCTAATGGACTAACGCTGGCGGACGTCCAGTATTTTTGCCGTCCTTCCTCTTTGCTGTCCGCCGCTGTAGGCAAAGGACTCTTTGCCGTCCGCCATAAAAAGCAGACGGCAAAGGACCTGTTTACCGTAGCCTACTTTGCCGGAGCCTTTTGCCGTCCGCGGCTGACGGCAAAGGCCTTTGCCGTCCGCCGTTCGAGCCTTTGCCGTCCGCCGTGGCAGACGGCAAAAAAGCTGTTTCCTGTAGTGTTACCAGTGAGTAGCTCATAGGATGTCTTATTTAGAAGCTTGTGAAGATAAACACGGTTGATGACGTGGCATGCAGTATCAATGGCTTCAGGCTAGAACTTTCTTGGAGTCTTGTACTCATCAAGCATCGTCCGTGCCATCTCAATGAGGGTTCTGTTCTTGCGCTCCACGATGCCATTCTGCTGAGGTGTGTATGGAGGTGAGAACTCATGTGTGATGCCCAATGTATCAAGATAAGTGTCGAGGCCGGTGTTCTTGAATTCCGTGTCGTTATCACTCCTGATGTGCTTGGTCTTGATGCCATAGTTCGCCATGGCACGATTGGCGAATCGTCTGAAGACATCCTGCACTTCATTCTTGTATAGGATTATGTGCACCCATGTATATCTTGAGTAATCATCAACAATAACGAAGCCATAGAGGCAAGCAGTGGTAGTAAGGGTAGAGTAGTGAGTAGGGCCAAATAAGTCCATGTGAAGCAGCTCGAAGGGACGTGATGTCATCATGATTGTATTCGAGGGATGCTTGGCCCTAGTCATCTTTCCAGCTTCGCAAGCACCACATAGATGATCCTTCTTGAACTTGACACCCTCAATGCCTACGACATGCTTCTTCTTCGTGAGAGTGTAGAAGTTCCTCATGCCGGCATGCCCTAGCCTCCGATGCGGCGTGAGCCGGTCAGCTGTTCGAAGGTTACAAATCTTTTGCGATTTTTTCCGCATTATGCGACGGATCGGCCTCAGTCCGATCAGGTGCTCACAGAACCCTAGTCCGGATTAAATGCTAAGTAGGGGATGCGCCTACATTTTTATTGTCAAACTTCTATGGCTAAGTGAGCGTGATAAAGCCACATAGTCCGATTGCCTGGTTCGTTGCGCTAAACACCTCCTTCAAGGACCAAATTTTTGGATCAAGAGTGTTTAGATTCCATCCCGAACACCCCCGTACTACCTACGTGGGGGATGAAGCCAACCACTGGCCAACTCTCAGATTTAATAAAAACGGCCGCACAGGAGGTAATTTAAAAAATAAATAATAATAAGCATCATATTACATAACGGCTTTGTTCCATCATCCAACACAAGCTAACATGAATGTATTCATTCGAAGATAACGTCTTTTGCACATTGTGCCGCCATGTCGGGGAAACGACACCTATGGGATCACTGGAATCCCTTCTACGGTTGGCGGGCGCGGGGTTGTGAGAAGAGCAGGTTTAGGAGCTAGCACAAAGATCGTTTACCCAGGTTCAGGCCGCGAGGATGCGTAATACCCTAGTCCTGCTTTGGTGTGTATTTAAGAGTGTTCTTGAGATCTCGAACTAGCTACGGTGGCTGCGTAGCTCCAAAGAGCCGAATCCTTCTCCAGTATGCCACGAGCCTCCTTTTATAGTTGAAAGGGGCTGCCACAATGGCACACAGGAGGTGGAAAGGTCTACAGTGCGCGAGCTTATTGCCGGCATTATGGGACAAAGCGCATTAAATGCGCTACTTATGTGTCCATTAGCTTTATCGGGGACGGGAACGAGACCCGTCCCGTCCGTCATCGCTCCGCCTCGCTTCGACACGCGCCTAGGCCAGCGATGCGTGCGGTGCCATGTAGGCAGGCAGGCAGCTGAGGTGGCGCGGTGGTAGGGTCTTGACGAAGACCTGCATGCCACCACGCAGGTGCTTGCTGGGTCGGTGTAGAGGCCGCCTGTCGCCATGCAGGTGCCTGCCCAGCTGGGTGAGCTAGCAGCTGCATGGGAACGGTGGTGGTATCTTGGCTGACGTGGGCCTGGCTGCGGCCCCGCTGGTGTCCTCGACAAGAGTCTTGCCGGGGCCCCGGCAAGGGTCTTGCCGTGGCGTCGTGGTCGTCCTCGGCAAGGACCTCGCCGGGGGTCTTGTGGATTTCCTCGGCTAGGATCCCGCCGAGGGTCGCGGTCTTCTGGTCCTCATCTGATCCCGTGTATTTATGATCTTGACAAAGATCTGCATGCCACCACGGAGGTGCCTCCCGAGCCTTGGTTCCAATGTAGTTGTTGACGGCGTTTGGAACCCTTGGGCTCAAGGGTGGCTCGCTCTGCTGGCGTTGGGCACGTTGCCGGGGCCGCGGAGGCCGCCCCGGCAAGGGTCTTGCCGGGGGGACTCCACCTCGCCTCTCTGCTCTTCAGTGCTTCTGGTCTTGGCATTGCCTCGTTTGCCTTGTGCTCTGGCTCCCCTCTTCTGCCCTGCTTGGTGTGGCCGTGGGCGCGGCTCCGAATGCCCGTGCACAAGTAAAGGGGTCAAAAGGAGAGCCCCTACTTTTGTACATCGACAGGAGCCCCCGGGCCTGGGCCTCACATAAGCGTGACGCGTTGTTGGGCCAGGCCCAGAACGGTGCGTGGGCAGCTGGGGCGGATTTTACCGCTGTACTTTTCGTCCGCTGCGCTTCTCCATGACCCGCGTTGAACGCGCGACATGGAGGGTCGTGCGTGACGTGGGGGTCATGCGTGGGGCGGTTCCCGCGCGCATGCGTCACATCGCGGTAAAGAGGTGGCTCGCACCTTCCCCATAAAAAGAGGGAGGCGCAGAGGCGCGACTCATTTACTGAGTGGACTCGGGTCGTGGTCTTCAAGGCATCCGCGCCCCACGATCACGGGGCGGGGAACGGTCGCCTCACCCGTCCCCTCGATTCTGCTTGCTCGCCACGTGTCCCCCATGCAGGTGGCAGGCGGTGGAGGCGGGAAACCGGGCCGTCGGTGATTGGGGCAGCGGGTCGGTCCTGATTCCCTGCGCCCCCGATGGCCGGATTGGTCGAGCGGGGCGACCGAGCCCCGACCCCGCCTCTTTATAAGAAGGGGGAGGGAGATGGCATCCCACATCCCTTTATCATCCGTCTTCATTCACTTTGGCTCCTTCCCTCCATCTGCCATGGCGAGAGGAGGCGCCGGCCCTTCGACGGTGGCGGCGAGAGTCGCTGCTCGACAGCGCGTCCCTCCTCCCCAAGAGCTCGCGGTGGCAGAGTCGGCCATGAGAGGAAGGGGGAGGGGGCGAGGCCGAGGTCGTCGTGGCGCTCGGGGAAGAGGGGGACGGGGCGGCGCACCGGCCTCGCCTGTGCCAGCGATGCCTCTTCCAATGGAGGGCCACGTTGGGGACCAGCCTCGCGAGTTCTTCATCAGGCTACACCGGCCACCGCGCCGTCGTCTTCGTCTCCCTACCCCGTTTGCTCGGGAGATGGAGCTCGATCCGCCCCAGACTCTCAGGCTGCACATGAGGGGTTGTGGGAACGGCGGCACGGGGGTCGACGTCGACTTCCCGCCCCCCATGTCATGTACCTCTTTCGCGGATGGAAGACATTTGCTCGTATCCACAGCCTAACGCCGGGGCTCGTTCTCTACTTCAAATAAATGGAGAATGGCCTGCTCTCCGTCAAGGTCTTTGGAGAGCTTGGAACTCGCCTAAAGTGTTGCGTGGAGAGCTCCTTCGACAATGAAGATTCCTCCTCAAGCGGGAGTGATGAGGAGGACAGCGGCAGATTGGCTCAAAATGCTTAGTGATATGCTCCAAAACCCTCCACTACTTTCTCACATCCACATATGTCCCAAACCAAAAAGTCCAACTCGGCCCCACCGATTCTTTCTATTCGGAGCCACCAAGTTCAGTTGACATAGCCACTGCCAGAAACCCTAGTCTTTTCGGTCTCACCGATAGGGATCTCGGTCTCACCGAGATGGGATTGTAATCTCTCTGTTTCCCTTCATAACATTTCGGTCAAACCGAGATGAGCGATCGGTCCCACCGAGATTGCAATGCAAACACTCTGTTTCCTTTTCGTAACGTTTCGGTCCAACCGAGATGAGCGAATTGGTCCCACCGAGTTTGCCTGACCAACTCTCTATTAGTCCATTACCAAAATCGGTCTCACCGAGTTTGTGTAATCGGTCTCACCGAGATTATGTTATGCCCTAACCCTAACGAAATCGGCCCCACCGAGTTGACGTGTCGGTCCCACCAAAATGCCTAACGGTCACATTATGAACCAAATCGGTCTGACCGAGTTCTTTGAATCGGTCCCACCGAGTTTGGTGATTTGTGTGTAACGGTTAGATTTTGTGTGGAGGCTATATATACCCCTCCACCCACTCTTCATTCGTGGAGAGAACCATCAGAACATGCCTACACTTCCAACACATATTTTCTGAGAGAGAACGACCTACACTTGTGTTGAGGTCAAGATATTCCATTCCAACCACATAAATCTTGATCTCTAGCCTTCCCCAAGTTGCTTTCCACTCAAATCTTCTTTCCACCAAATCCAAATCCTGTGAGAGAGAGTTGAGTGTTGGGGAGACTATCATTTGAAGCACAAGATCAAGGAGTTCATCATCAACACACCATTTGTTACTTCTTGGAGAGTGGTGTCTCCTAGATTGGCTAGGTGTCACTTGGGAGCCTCCGTCAAGATTGTGGAGTTGAACCAAGGAGTTTGTAAGGGCAAGGAGATCGCCTACTTCGTGAAGATCTACCCTAGTGAGGCAAGTCCTTCATGGGCGACGGCCATGGTGGGATAGACAAGGTTGCTTCTTCGTGGACCCTTCGTGGGTGGAGCCCTCCGTGGACTCGCGCAACCGTTACCCTTTGTGGGTTGAAGTCTCCATCAACGTGGATGTACGACAGCACCACCTATCGAAACCACGGATAAAAAATCTCTGTGTCAACATTGTGTTTGCTCCCTCAAACTCAACCCTTTACCTTCATATGCAATTGTTTTACATTCCGCTACTATACTCTTAGAATTGCATTGTAGGTTGATTGCTTGACTTGTGCTAAGTTGCTAAAATCTGCCAAGAACTAAAATTGGGAAAAGGCTAGATTTTTATTTGGTCAAGTAGTCTAATCACCCCCCTCTAGACATACTTTCGATCCTACAAGTGGTATCAGAGCTTTGGTCTCCATTTGCTTTGATTTCCATAGCTTTTGGTGGTCATAGCCTTGGTTTCACAACCTAGGAGAGTATGGCGTCTAGCGAGGGAAATTACCACCGTAGAGGTCCTTACTTTGATGGTACAAATTTTGCTAGTTGGAAGCATAAGATGAAAATGCATATTCTTGGACATAACCCCGCCGTTTTGGGCTATTGTGTGTATTGGCTTGCAAGGTGAATTCTTTGATGGGAGAGAACCAAACCGTGAAGCTACCGCGGAAGAGTTGAAGATGCTACAATACAATGCTCAAGCTTGTGATATTCTCTTCAATGGATTGTGCCCCGAAGAATTCAACAAAATCAGCCGTCTTGAGAATGCAAAGGAAATTTGGGATACTTTGATTGATATGCACTGTCCGGTGGGTCCCCGCTGTTAGGTGGAGGAATAATTATTTTACGCGTAATAAGGAGGCACTTCCTTGCTGCGGCCGTGGACCCAGCTGTCAGCCTCTCCACGTACAGTACTCTTTCGATGGAAGTCGTTCCTTGACCACGTTGACCATGCCGCACCGAGAGCACCAGGGCGGTGGACGACGGCGAGGCCTAGGAAGGGGACGACGCGGAGCCGGGGAAGACGCGGCAGTGGAAGCCCGCGCGGAGGGGAGTACGAGGGTTCACTGGTTCGGCTGCGGTGTGAGGCTGCCATCGCCGCAGGGCCTGGCCAGCGGTGGGAATAGTAGGGGGCGGTGAGGCCTCCGCGGCAGCACAGCCGGCCACGGGAGGTAGGAGCATGCGGCATGACCGGCGCTGCTTTGGGCGGCTGGAGCAAGAAGACCAGAGGTTGAAGAAGCACTACGGTCGTTTGATGGACATCGTACGGTCACTGGAGCTAGAATCGTTAATATTGACTAAGTGGACAAAGCACTCCGTCCCCGTCAACTTAGTAGGCCCACAAGTCAGCCGCCCACCAAGGTCGGTCCCAACTAGCAGGGGGAGTATTCATTTTTTTGTGCGTAATAAGGCGGCACTTCCGGTGGGTCCGAGCTGACAGTGGGGGGAACGTTTTTTCACGAAATACGGTGGCCCGTCCGGTGGGTCCTAGCAGTTAGGGGGGAAACGTTTTTTTCGCCAAATACGGTGGCCCGTCTGGTGGGTCCCTGCTGTCAGGTGGAGGAATAATTATTTTCCGCGTAATAAGGAGGCACTTCCTTGCTGCGGCCGTGGACCCAGCTGTCAGCCTCTCCACGTACAGTACTCTTCCGATGGAAGTCGTTCCTTGACCATGTTGACCACGCCGCGCCGAGAGCACCAGGGCGGTGGACGATGGTGAGGCCTAGGAAGGGGACGACGCGGAGCCGGGGAAGACGCGACAGTGGATGCCCACGCGTAGAGGAGTATGAGGGTTCACTGGTTCGCTGCGGTGTGAGGCTGCCGATGCCGCAGAATAACAGGGGGTGTGGGTGAGTAAAGGGATGGCCTGGCCAGCGGTGGTAGTAGTAGGGGGTGGTGAGGCCTCCGCCGCATGGCAGCCGGCCACGGGAGGCAGGAGCATGAGGCACGACCGGCGCTGGTTTGGGCGGCTGGAGCAAGAAGACGAGAGGTTGAAGAAGCACTACGTACGACCGTTGGATGGACATCGTACGGTCACTGGAGCTAGAATCGTGCATATTGACTAAGTTGACAAAGCCCTCCGTCCCCGTCAACTTAGTAGGCCCACAAGTCAGCCTGCCACTATACTGGGTCCCAGCTAGCAGGGGGAGTATTCATTTTTTTGTGCGTAATAAGGACGCACTTCCTTGCGTGCGAAGATATAGCTGGTGGGTCCGAGCTGTCAGCGGCGGTAACTTTTTTTCACGAAATACAGAGGCCCTTTCGATGGGTCCCAGATGTCAGGTGGAGGAATCTTATTTTGCGCATAATAAGGAGGCATTTCCTTGCGTGCGGCCGTGGACCCAGCTGTCAGCCTCTCCACGTACAGTCCACTTCAGATGCATGTCGGTCGTTGACCATGTTGACCAGGCCGCGCCGAGAGCACCAGGATGGTGGATGACGGCGAGGCCTAGGAAGGGAACGACACGGAGGCAGGGAAGACTCGGCAGTTGTTTCCCACGCGGAGGGGAGTACGACTGTACGAGGGTTTACTGGTTCGTCTGCCGTCGCCGGAGAATAACAACATGTGTGGGTGAGTAGAGGGATGGCTAGGCCAGCGATGGGAGTACGGTGGGGCGGTGAGGCCTGCGCGGCAGCACAGCTGGCCGCGGGGAGGAGGGAGCAGGCAGTCCCGCCGGCGCTTGTTTGAGCGGCTGGAGCAGGAAGAGCAGAGATTGAAGAAGCACGACGGCCGTTGGATGGACATCCAACAGTCACTGCTTGTGCGTCAACCTTTTTTTTAGGAAAGCCTCAAATCTGTGGAAAACAGCATACAACCCATCTGCCATTGTTTCTAATAATTTACAGCCCATTTGCTAATTCTTAAGTTTTTTTGGAGCCCATATTCTTTTTGTTAGCATTACAGCCCATATTGTTGCCACAGTTAAAAAATTATACAAATTTTTGCATATTTCGGTGCGGTCCGAACTGTTTTTAATCCTGAAATTTCGAGTCACATTCAAACTGATTTTAAAAATAAATGTATATCAATATAAAATCCAACAAATTGTCCATGCATAAAAATTAATGCAATTTAAAATCTCGAAATGAAAAAAAGATATTTGAAACTAATTGCCGGTTTGATGTGTTTTAAAAATGTACAACCCATTTCTCATTACTGATAGGCCATTTTCTCGTCCAGCCGAATGATGCTCTCCTCGTCTTGAAAGATTTGCAGCCCAACATGCCTGACAAAGCGACTTACTTGGCAAATCGCAAAAAAACTGGGCTAGCCATTTTTAGAAAGAAAAAAAACTACTGGGCTGGTCTGTGGTAAACATAAAAGAGAAGGCTGTCTAGACAGGCCAGAGTGCCCCGCACAGCCCAGTTGACACCCTGCTTCCGTCTCAAAAACAAATTAGATAAATGCCACTCCAGTTATGGCGATTCATAAAAATGCCACTGCAATTTCCAAACTTTGAAAAATGCCACTGCAATTTTTGCAAACTATGGAAAACGCCACTGCAATTTGCAAACTTTGAAAAACGCCACTCCAGACTTCGAAAAATGCCACTGGAAATGGCATTTTCAAAGTTTGGAAATTGCAGTGGCATTTTTCTCAGAAACACCAGATTTGGAGTGGCATTTATCAAATTAACCCAAAACAAAAATAACTGGGCGAGTTGCTAGGTCCCTGGTGTCAGCCGCTCGTTGTGCAATTCTCTCGTTTATTGACTACGTTGACAATGGCATGGGACCCAGATGTCAGAAATCCATTAGAAGGAGCCATTTTTTTATTGGCTTGAAATAAGGAGGCACTTGCTTGCGTACTGCCATGACCTTGGCGGGTTCCTGCTGTCATCCTCTCCACGTACAATCATCTCCTGATTGTGTACGCGTCAACTTGGTAGGCCCACAAGTCAGCCTCTAAACCCGTGGAGGACAAATACAACCCATTTAAAAAAATAACAACCCATTCCATACGTTCAAACGGAAAGTTCAACATTCAGAGCAAAGTAACAGGTCTGATCCACATATAGAGTACTGAACTTCCACGTTGACAACCATCATAGCCAAGTTAACTATCTACTCCCACTAATACTCTAGTAGCGAGCAAGTACTAACTTACTCTTAGCTAACTAGACGATGCCGACCGCCATTTGCGGTACACGCTAAACGCCGGCACCGGCGTCCTCCGCCTCGCCTCGGACTTGCCAGAGGTGCGATAGGGCGCGTTGCTCGCGCGCGTTGGCCCTTGCCATGCCAGCGTGGTCCACCGAAGCTTCGGCTTCTAAGCGAGAAACCCACATGACGAGCTGGTAGTAAAAATCGGTGTCGCGAACGCGTGCGTGCCCGACAGCCTCCAGGGCTATTTGCCGGGCGCCGGCCTCCATGTAGTCGGCCCAGTTGCGGGCGCTCTGCTCGCGACTCAGAGCTTCGGTGCGCTGCTGCTCCATGTCCCGCTGGCGGCGCAGATCGGCGATACGATTGTCCTCCACCAAGCGGTGGCGCTCCAACAACTCCTGCTCCTCCGCCAGGCGGTCGCGCTCCAACAAGTCCTCGATCTCCGCATTGCCATCTAAAGACCGATAGAATGCCTCCTCCCTCCGTCTGCCTTCCGGTGAAAAACCGAACACTAGTTCCGGTGGTGACCGCCTCCGGCCTCGCCTATCGCGGATGGGCGGGGGCATGGAGGACGTGGCGAGAGCGAGGATAAGTGGCGAGCGACGTCGGGCCGGTGGGGGCTTATGAGGATAGGGCGAGTTGGGTCACGGTGCCACCATAGAAGGCTAGGAAACAATACATATAGGCGGAAGGTAGCGCGACGGTCATCGGAATTCAATGCATAATTAAGCAGGCATGGCTTAGCGCGCCAGCTTGCCGTGGAAAACTAGAGAAACTGAAATTCTGACTGTGCCGTCCCGTCCCGTCCGTGCTGGGTCGCACGCCAGCATGACGGTTAAACGAGTGCACTCGAATCATCTCCCTCCTTGTCAATACTGATTCCACGGATTTAAAAGGCCCGCAACAATTAAAGCGCATCTTTTTCATACTTTTTTATACTACTAGTACTAGAGGTGGAGTAGTGGTAGAGTAGTTTATATTTTCTTTGCAAATAGTACCAGTTAGTCGTGCTTCAAAACTGAACGACACGCCATTAAAAAAATAAAGTCGAGAAATAATGCGGCACTTCGGGCCAACGCAGCGAGTCCTTATGTACAATTTCTGAAAGGACGTGTAGGCCGGGGCGCCTCTTCGTGTACCGTGGCAAACTGGCAACCGTCCACCGACTCTTCGCCTTTCCCTCTCGATTTGGAACTGCTGTCGCACGCTCTTCCTCCCTCCTCCATTTGCCTTCACCCTTCCTTCTGCCATTGTTCGATCGTCTTCTCCATGGAGGGAACAAGCCGGAAACGACCCCGTTATTCTTCCCTGATCTGAAAGATGACGTGGTGGAGGAACTCATTGATCGGTGCGAAGTCATCACCTCGGCTAGCATGGCAGGTTCGTTCAAGCCCATTCTCGACTCAACTAATAACATCATTACAAGGAACCCAAGGGTCCAGGAGCGGTTTGATCTCCCTTATCTTCTTCACTATAAGCCTGTTTGCATGGGCGCGGACGACGGAGGCCTCGCCTTGTGCAAGTTGATGCCGCTTGATAATGATACGTGTGATGTCAAGATGCTATCGCTTAAGGGTAAGGCCTGGGCTGGCGCAAATGGAGATTGGGTTGTTTATATTGGGTACAATTGCGAGTGGGAACTTGTGAATGTGTACACTCGTCAGCGGATTCCACTTCCAAAAATCTCAGAGTGCCCCGAGGTTGAGCACACAGATGATCTACGTACGTTCAAATATGATCATGGTGACTGTCGTCTACTGAAGATAGCAATTTGTCGAGTTCCCAACCTCTCTTGGAATTACAAGAACTATGAAGTTGTTGCAATCTTCGACAAGCTTGTTGCCATCCTTACTCATTCCACGGTTCGTCATCCATGGATCTTGCTCAAAAATCAGTTTCTGCACACGGATGAGTATTGTGATGCAATTGAATACGAGGATCTTGTGTTTGCTGCCACCACTCGTGGCACTGTTTTTGCATGGGATCCTCGTAGTTTCGGTACGTTTGTCTTCCACCATAATTATAATTGTTTCATCCACATGCATGCGGGATTGCAAGTTTCCCTTTACTAATTAACCTTCTTCTTGTGTTT
This sequence comes from Triticum aestivum, assembly GCF_018294505.1. NCBI lineage: Eukaryota > Viridiplantae > Streptophyta > Magnoliopsida > Poales > Poaceae > Triticum > Triticum aestivum. The sequence goes on along the minus strand of NC_057802.1, from coordinate 487,204,864 downwards.
CCAAGGTCCTATGAACATTCCACCACCTTTAATTGAAAATTTTTATAAGCAAGGGGGAGATGACGATGGTGATGATCACAAGCATGAGGAGGAGCAGAACTTATATACTCAGTGGCGCCTGGCAACTAATTCCGATGGATCACCTCTTCTTGTCTGTATACAGTGCACTCAGATTGTTAGTACTGAGGAAGCAGGTGTTGTCTCCCATGGTCGCCCTCTCCGGACCTATTCCAACACCCGTTGCATGGTATTCAGGATGGATACTAGTGTGCTAGCACCAACACCTTCTCCCTGGTTCAGTATTGATAGTCTTGGAGAAAACTCGCTCTTCCTTGGACCAAACTATCCAATGATGGTGAAAGGCGATCCAGCTGCTGTTGACACAACGTTACTACCATTTATGAGAAGCAACTATATCTATACCTTGGACATTTCAGTGGTTCCCTACCCTGGTCCTGATATATGCCGCTTCAGCCTGGATGATCAGTCCTGCGTTGCTCTCGATATTGACAATAGCTGGCCCTTCCCAGAGCACCTATGGTTCAAAGCAAGCATTTCCAACGCCGAGGATTGGTTGAGCTGAAGTTCATTTCATTGCTTGTTATTTGTTGTGTGATGAAAACTTTAGTATTTGCTAGAATGTTTTGTTGGAAATAATCTATAATCCAACATGTATCCTCATTGTCGTTGTGTGTTGATGACTTGTTGTATGTAATGAATGGTACATTTTCAAATGCATGTCATAGACTCAATTTATGAATGGTTTTCGAGTCACTTCTTAGAGTGTGAGTACCGTAGTAGTATAGCCAGCATCCGGTTAGTATATGAAGTTGCCACATCACATAGAGCCAACCTAATATTGGAGTATGCTAGCCCTCCACCGGCGCACCGCTTCAAATGGCGGAGGAAGTGAGAGGTCGCGTCACCTTGTGTCCAGATCTGAGATGCCACGTGTACCAGATGAATGACTCCAAGTTCGACCACCGTGATGCTAGGTGCGAGCCAAGGAACACTGTTGGAGAGACCCCCTCATAATTTTCCTATATTGGTCGTTTGATTCATAGGATAGAATGCTATAGGATTTTTTCCCTATGTAATCATGTTTTAATTGGCAATCTAGCATCCACTCCAACTTTTGTTTCACTTTGTTCCTACGAAGAGAGTACTTGCTCTAAATGATGTGCCGCTGCAAGAGCCGCCTATATTTATTAACCATGCTCTAAAAAGGTGGACCAGCTTTGGCTATAGTAGTACTGTACTAGGTTAGTAGGTGACCTTGCGCTTGGCTCTTCTCCTCTTCCGGAAGTCGAACAATATATGATGGTACTACAGTAGTACTTCTGGCAATCTGACACCAAATGAACTGCTGCACGTCCACCGCTTGTAAGCAAAAGTTTCTCCTCGTGTTGGGAGCCACCGCGCACGCGTTGGTGAGGGAGAAGGCGTAGTAAGCAAGCTTCTCGTTGTTCTGCGAGTTGACATGACACATCAAAGTTATTTATTAGTACTCTCTTCAAAAAGGGCCGACCATGTCCATGGCTACCATCCCGTGCTCTGTCATTGAGTACGTGCACTATTCACGTGCCATCGAGGAGAAAAAATATTGCGTAGTACTAGGTGCCATCGAAGTGCACGACTCACTTACGCACTGCATATCTCCATTTTCTTGCATGACACGCCACCTTGATGCTTGATGTCCCGCGTGTCATGGAGGCATATAGTATGATTTTGTAAAATGGAGGCATATAGATGTCCCGCGTGTCGGCAACAGGATGAACAAAGATCATGTCTTAAACGAAAGAGTGGAAGAACATAGATTCCCGACGGCCGAGAAGGAGCTACAAACCTCGGGGTGGAGCGTCTGCACTCATAATATTTTATATTATTCAGCGATATAAAATCAACCAAATCTCTCCACGTTCCTATACCATTCTATAGTATGAGAATAACTTTGAACGTAAGCCATTGATTCACTCTATCCAATGGTCATAGTTGGAAAATCCAAACAAAACCAAGCACTGGATCAACTCTTTTTTCGAGATCAACTCCTTTAGCATTTAGATTGTTGCCGCCTGCCCACCTAGCCCACCTATATATCCGCTCACGTGTGATGATCACAGGAGCTATCCACTCAGATTGTATGTTAAAAAATAAAGGTCGATAACTAATGCGGCACCTCGGGCCAACACGGCCAGATCGCATTTTGCACGAGAAATTACACACCATGTTTCGTTGACATGTGGTCCCGGTCCAACATGTCAGTGAGAAGACGGCGAGTCCTTCTATACAATTTTCGAAAGGACGTGTAGGCCGGGGCGCCTCTTCGTGTACCGTGGCAAACTGGCAACCGTCCACCGACTCTTCGCCTTTCCCTCTCGATTTGGAACTGCTGTTGCACGCTCTTCCTCCCTCCTCCATTTGCCTTCACCCTTTCTTCTGCCATTGTTCGATCGTCTTCTCCATGGAGGGAACAAGCCGGAAACGACCCCGTTATTCTTGCCCCGATCTGAAAGATGATGTGGTGGGGGAACTCATTGATCTGTGCGACGTCATCACCTCGGCTAGCATGGCAGGTTCGTTCAAGAACATTCTCGACTCAACTAATAACATCATTACAAGGAACCCAAGGGTCCAGGAGCGGTTTGATCTCCCCTATCTTCTTTGCCGTGACCCTGCTGACTGGCGCGGGGACTAGAGAAGCCTCGCCTTGTGCAAGTTGATGCCGCATGATAATGATACGTATGATGTGAAGATGCCATCGCTTGAGGGCAAGGCTTGGGCAGGCGCAAATGGAGATTGGGTTGTTTATATTGGGTACAATTGCGAGTGGGAACTTGTGAATGTGTGCACTTGTCAGCGGATTCCACTTCCAAAAATCTCCGAGTGCCCTGAGGTTGAGCACACAGATGATCTACGTACGTTCAAATATGATCATGGTGACTGTCGTCTACGGAAGATAGCAATTTCTCGAGTTCCCAACCGCTCTTGGAATTACAAGAACTATCAAGTTGTTGCTATCTTCGACAAGCTTGTTGCCATCGTTCGTGGTTCGACTGGATGGATATTGCTCAAAAATCAGTTTCTATACACGGATGTGTACTGTGATGCAATTGAATACGAGGGTCTTGTGTTTGCTGCCACCACTCGTGGCACTGTTTTTGCATGGGATCCTCATAGTTTCGGTACGTTTGTCTTCCACCGTAATTATAATTGTTTCATCCACATGCATGCGAGTTAGCAAGTTTCCCTTCTCTACTAATTAACCTTCTTCTTGTGTTTCCAAGGTCCTGTGAACATTCCACCGCCTATACTTGAAAAATTTATAACCAAGGGGAGATGAAGATGGTGATGATCACGAGCATGAGGACGAGGAGGGCCCATATACTTAGTGGCGCCTGGCAACTTCCGATGGATCACCCCTTCTTGTCTGTATACAGCCCACTACTGATGTTACTACTGAGGGAGCAGGTGTTGTCTCCCATGGTCGCACTCTCCGGACCTATTCCAACACCCGTTGCATGGTATTCGGGATGGATACTAGTGTGCTAGCGCCAACACCTTCTCCCTGGTACAGTATTGATAGTCTTGGAGCAAACTCGCTCTTCCTTGGATAAAACTATCCAATGATGGTGAAAGGCGATCCAACTGCTGTTGACACAACGTTACTACCATTTATGAGAAGCAACTATATCTATACGTCGGACATTGCGGTGGTTCCCTACCCTGGTCGTGATATAGTAGGCCGCTTCAGCCTGGATGATCAGTCCTGCGTTGGTCTCGAGATTGACAGTAGCTGGCTCTTCCCAGAGAATCGCTTGTGGTTCAAAGCAAGCGTTTCCAACGCCGAGGATTGGTTGAGTTGAAGTTCATTTCATTGCTTTTTATTTGTTGTGTGATGAAAACTTTAGTATTTATAATGTATCCTCGTTGTCGTTATGGGTTGATGACCTGTTGTATGTAATAAAATGATATGCCTGTGATAAACTTACTAAATTTATGAATGGCTATCGAGTCGCTTCTCTGAGTGGGTGCTGCGACGAGGCAAAAAAATATTTTCCGAATACATAATTGTACGTGCATTGCAACAGGTTATCGGATGAGGCCAATCAACAATAGTACACTATTTGTACTAGCTTCACATGCTGCACTATCTCTACGTCTACGTACGTAATACAACAAGTTTTAAACTTGAGACCAGCCACCCATCCTCACAAAGAACACTTTTTAACCTAGCACAGACTCCAGGAAATTTGGCCACAGTGTGAGGTGGGCCATATGTTAATGTGTTCGCTGTACGTAACCAGCACCTCGAATCCTCGATACTACTACTATAAGTAGTAGGAGTAGTAGGGTGGCATGGGCCAGAACAAGCATTCACGTCCAGGAGTACGGCACACGCCACCAGCACGACTTCCATCTGACACCATATTTCTTGGAGTCCGTGCTACAACAATCTCTTCAACCTCGTCGTTTCTCTAACTCAGCCATCGCGCGGCGGGCGAGGTGGGGGTTTGCCGATAGTCGGTTTCCTCAACTGCGGTCCCACTTGTAAGGCCAACTCCAACGCACGACCCCAAACGGACCTCCGTTTTGCCCGGATTCTATCCGTTTGGGTAGGGCAATGGGGTCGTGTCCGGGCCATTTCTCGGATGCGGTGGTCGTGCGCCGAACGCGCGACCGCATCCCGGCCGCGTACATTTTTCTTTGCAAACACATATCTTTTTTTCATCATTGATTTTTTGGTACATGGAAATACATCACCAAAATTTTGACTAGAAAAGCAAGACCAAAGAAAACAAGAACCACAAGAATACATTTTAGAAGATATCCAACTTCCATAACTGCTCCTGTAAGTTGGATTAGTGCCTTCTCGATGCATTCATTGTTGATCTGCGGAGGCTCGATCTTGCGTGCTTCTTTCTTCTTCGAGTGTAAAGAAGTAGACGTGTCTAGCCTCTATTCTATCAACAAGTGCACTAGTCTCATCTCTAGCCTCTATGCTAGCTAAAAGTGCTAGAACATCTACTAAATTGCGCTCTATCAATATATCGTTGTACTCTTCTTCCCAATACCAAAACTTGCATCCATTCTACACAATAAAATTTTAAGTTAGCACAACTAGTCTAATCCGAGAGAACAACTGAAGATTTGGTCGAGTTCTTCCTTCTTTTGCCGACACGTGGGACATCCAGCATCCAGGTCGTGTCATGCAAGAAAATAGAGTGGTAGTTGAAGCCACGTGATGTGCATCTTGGGTTAAACTGTAAATAGAATCTTACTACTCTTGAGTAACTCCGAAAGCGGCCACCGAAGATCTTTATTGGATTTGTTTTTCATCACCAGCACATCGAGGTGAAAGATGTGCAGGTTCAGTGGGTCCTCTTGCATTTTCACTGACATGTGGGACCACATATGAGCAAACAGACGATGGGCTCCATGCGTCTGCTGGCTGGCTGAGAAGAGAGATAGAGGAGGGCTGAGCACGGACTCCAGGAAATTTTTTCTACGTAACCAGCACCTCGATATAGTGGGGTGGCATGGGCCGTAACTAGCATTCATGTCTAGCAGTACGGCACACGCCACCCACACGAGTCCCATCCGACACCAATTTTCTTGGAGTCCGTGCTACAACCATCTCTTCTCCCTCCTGTTTTCTTAGCCATCGCGCGGTGGGCGGGGTGGGGGTTTGCCGATAGTCGGTTTGCTCAACTGCTGTCCCACTTGTAAGTGAAAATGCAACATAGCACGCATTCCCCCTTGAGCAGCGTGCCGGACCAACCGTGTGGGGGTGCGACGCGAACACGGCAGTCTTTTCGTAACTTGTAAAATTTGGTTCCGCTCCATGGCGCGACCGATAGATAGAAATAACTATTTTCCCTAGAGTAATGAGAAGTTTGGTTCTGGCGCGGTTCATGCATGGAGTACGTAGGAAAATTATGAAGTTGATGCGAAAGGTAAGATAATTACTAGTAGTACCATATACTACTACATGGATTTGACGGAAAGATAAAGATACATATGGATCCATCAACGACATCCTCACGCCCTAGTGCACCGGGTCACCAACCGACGTGTGAGGAGCAGTGGCATTGGCGGCAAGCTCAACGTGCTTCTGAACAATGTCGTCCAAGGTTGCCCTGCGGTCCAAGAAGGCCAGCGTCCTATCGTCCTCCTCTTGCATGTAGTAGTCCTTGTGGATGATTTGCGCGTAGATGTGGGTGATTTTGTCGATGGTGTCTTGCTGCGCCAGGCGCTGCGCGGAGAGCTCCACCTCGAGGTGGACATTCTCCGGCGCGACGGCGGGCAGTCGTAGGGCCACCAGTGCGTCGAAGAGCTTGTCACCATAGAGGCCGTTGAGGGTGGCAGGCATCGCAGAGCCTGGGCGCGTGGGCTGGAGGCGTACGTCAAGGTCGTCCGCGAGCTTCTTGACGATGGTGAACTTGTCGAGGAAGCCGACGAGGAGCTCGTCGAACAAGGAGACGAAGCTGTCGTCCAAGCGGCCCCTCGCCCTGGCGGCCTCAAGCACTACCTTAAGACGTTCCTCGGTGCCGGGCCGCAGGCCAGCGTCATGGACCATCTGGCACAGCCGGCTGATGCTCGCGCTCATCGCCTCCATGGGTCTAGCTTCTAGTCAACTGATCTTGCGATTGGAGTGATCACTCTTGCCCTTGGGTGCGTAGGTGCGTAGGATTTCGTAGATTGGACTGGTGGGAGCATTTATATGATAAGTGCAGACTGCGTTGAATTCACGTGCGTGTTGGCCATCTACTCCTCGCCCCTCTACTGCACCTGCCTTTGGCTGTATGACAGGTTGGCCAGCCACCCGTTGGGCCCACGTGTCATACACCCAAAGGCAGGTGCAGTAAGTCAATGAAGCTGCGTCCCCCTCCGTGCCCGTGCATGCTTTCAATGACTTGAGACTACCAAACATCACATGCAGTGGTTAGTTCATTGCATGTAATCCTATTAAGTAGCAAAAAGACATTAAGTTATCTCGCCGATAGGAATAAAACAATACACCATGTATTTATTTACAGAGGGAGTAGTACATTTTTTGTGACATGCATTACTAGATATTGCTAGTCAAATACTAAATCCAGATGGACGTGGTAGTACTACTAAATCCAGACGGTGGTGCTAGTACTAGTAGTAGTAGTACTACCAATGTAGTAGCACTGTACTACCCGTTGGTCAAATTATTACGTGCTGCTCCTCACAGTGAAGTGACAAGACCCTACGCCGGAGATGACACCTGAGTATAGGCGCCGTGTTCGGCATACCATAGTCAGCCTCACCGTCTGCAGTCACTATCATCATGGCTGTAGACCTAGCCTGCTTACAACTAGCCGTGTTCGACATAATTTCCCGTGCGTAGATGCCCGTGCATTGCACGGAACACCAAGATTGGGGGGTGGACGGCGCCGGCAGCGGCCATCGCGCCAGATTTTTCCATGGCCTTCTAGATGTGGTGGGGAGGAGATAAGGCTGATTGTGAGAGACAAGGAGTTGTTTGTAAATAGGGAACAAGTGCGGGCATCTTTTTGCAAAACTGGAGAAGTTTGGTTTGTATGCGTCAGATCTAGATCCGACGGCTATTGGTGAAAGATGGCAGGCACAACATCATCACCAACTCAGGACCTGTTTGATTCGCAGGATTTTGAAAACGCAGGAATAGGACACGGCAATATTACAAGTTTCAAACTGATATTACAAATGTTAGGAGTAATGCTGCACCTACGAAGAGGGAATTACTAGGAAGTTTACGTAAGAACTTTCGTTACTTTAGGTGGATGCAGCATTATCGTACAAACTAAAATCCACCGCCCTGACAAGTCACTAATGGGCAAATAAGTTTTCGAGTCTCTGGCCACTTGATGTTTCAAAAACAAATTCAGCTTCTGCGGAGACTTTGTCATTTAGGCTTAGACGCTTGCGGTGATCAGCACGCCATTCATTGTTGCGCCAGAGAACGCCAAACCTCATTACCTTGAGCACACTTGCCTCCAGAACAAAGAACCTGGCCAATTTAATCTCAGATGTGCTGCCTCGGTAGTCGATCAAATCAATTTCTGTAAGATGGAGATCAAGGCATTCGATGAGATTGTTATAGTGCAGCACATTTTTCACTTTCGGGTCTTTTTTATCTGCAAAAGAAGAGAACATATTAGAGCAGCTGGCTGTATAAGATTGCCGTGTCATCAAGAGGTACCAATATCATTCGCTCATACGATAGGGTTGGCTGGCTAGTGATATTTTTTCACTCTCTCTCTCTCTTTCTCTTTCCTCTCATTTACCTAGGAGTACGTGAAGAGCTTGGGCATTTGTTGCCTTCCACTATGTGGCCGATGCCATAATACGCATCGATGTCAAATCAAAAGATTTTGGCACCGCTCTCGCGATGTGAGAGAGTTGGCACCGCTGTGCACACAGACCCACATGTATAAACAAATCAATCAAACCAACTACACCAGCCTCTCACTCTCCCAAACAAGTGTTTTTTATTGCCTTAGTCCTCTCTCTCCCCCACGCAAGTGTTTTTTCATTGCGTGAGTTAATTTGGCACCGGAGCAAAGTAGGTGATCCAGATTGGGGCACCAGGTGAGCAATGGAGGGGCATCGATGCCAAATGCATCACAAGTGAATTTGGCACGTGTTTTGGCCTACATAGTGGAGGGCCGTTATAGCCCACTTTTGTACTACCTCTTATTTAGTATAAAATTTTGACCATATATTTATGTAAGAAAATGCCAATGCATGTCACTAAAAATTACACCATTTGAAATTATGTTCAAATACGAATCCAACGATATAGTTCTTAGTGACATGCATTAACATTTTGTCAGTTAAATCTATGGTCAAATTTTGATACTACAAAATAGGAAGAGTAAACCAGGACGGAGGTAGTACTTGCTCTTAGGGTAACCATAGAGTTACTGGAGTAGTCTAAGTTACTTTCCACTATGACTAGCCTAGGCTACTATAGTAGTACAACAAAAAACGATGCAGGTGATCACGTGAGAAAAAATACTAAAAACATTTCTTTCGGTGCAGTGCGTAGATGCAGTTTTGAACACTACACTTGTCATCGTAATTTGGGAAAATTACGAAAAATTTGAGCTACGTTGTGATTACCGTTTACTAATAGGAAAGAAGTTTCACCTCGATGAGTAGCTTCTCCGTGCACGGAAAGCATGTAAGGAATCCAACAACTTGATCCAGATTGGGGCCGATAGATTTTATTGCCAAGATCTTCACTGTGCGCATAGACTGGGTCAAGCTTGTGGGAATCATTTTCTGGAAGACGGTCGTAAATACATCAAGAAGAAATTTAAAAATGTGAATTTCAAGAAGACGGAGAAGAAGATGAGTGTTGTACCTGAACGATTACGGATCCAATAAAGAGTTCGGAGAATTTGGCAGACGAGTGCACCAACGCTGTCAATTTCGGCGCGTCAATGACCCTGATTTTTGTTGGACCTTCTAGATCCGATACAAGCAATCTCTCAAGGAAAGGCGCATTCTCAATGACCATAACGTGGAACAGCTGGAGTGATCTCTTCCCAATTGATGTCTTGTTGCGGGGCCAGCAAGACACATAAATCCATCGGAGATTCGTCGAGGCGATGTGGAGGCTAATGAACCCGTGGATCTGCTCAAGACGAAGGTACTCGAGCGCAGTACAGCTGCGGAGCAGGTGCTCCATAGCCTTCTTCGAGATGACAACGTCGAAGAGGTCGAGCTGCTTGAGTTGAGGGAGAAGAAGGGCGGGCGCGGCATTAATCTGGGGAAGATAGCAGGAGCTGAAGCTGGCGCGGCGCAGCGTTGGCGCGAGGCGGAGCGCGGACGGCGGCAGAGAGCGACATCGTCCAGCTTCAAAGCTGAGCTCCTCGAGCTGATCTAGGGCGGGGGATAAGAACCACTCGTCGAACTTGGGTTGGACCTTGCAGTTGGTACTGAACATGCGGATGTCAAGGCGTCTGGCTGGCCCAGGGTGCGATGAAAGGATCTTGGAGACTGCGGCCATGCGTTTGCAATCCCCGTCGCAGAGGCAGCTGTCGACGGTGAGGTTGAGGGGGACGCGGCGCCAGAGGGGGCGCCACCGCCGGGAGAGCAGGGCGGTCCGCACGGCAGATTTGGTGGGGAGGAGGCCGATGATGACGAGCAGCATGTCGTCGGGGAGGCTGCTGATGAAGTCCAGGCTCGCCGGATGCGGTTTTGGCTCGAGCCGCCTCCGCTTGTTGGCTGCCTCGCCGTCCATCTCAACCGGCGGCGACGCCGGTGTACACGTGTGCTGGTGTGTGTTGTGTGCTGGGTGTGCGCGAGTGCGTCCTTCTGTGCATGCCGCCGCGCAGTGGTGAATTGTGCGCGAGTGCGTCCTCCACGCGGAAGAAGTGTGTCCTCAATGCGCCCTCAATTTACTAGCGTGCGGGGTGCTACCCCGAGTGGTTTCAACTTTGTTTACTTCACCGCGTGTCAGATGGGCCTCTAGTTTACTTATTTTCACCCACTGCCACATGGGCCAGCACACGAAGATACAGAACACGAGCTGACAAAGCAGCATGTGGACTGGTTGACCGGTCAACTAAACAATATACGGAGCTATACGCTGACACAGTGAGCGTATAATCCGTCGGTATAGAGTGTTCGTGTGAGAGGGGAGGCCCGTGAGAGATAGCAGAGAGAGAGAGAGAAAGAGCTACTCCCTCCGTTCGATAATGTAGTTCCAACATTTTTTTAAAGTCAAACTTTTGAAACTTTGACCAAGTTTATAAAGAAATTACTTATATCTACAATACCAAAGATAAATGATAGTATGAAGTAAGTACATGTTGTGATGAATCTAATGATCTTTCCAGATGTAAATGTTTTTCTCCACATATACCTGGTCAAACTTTTCTGAGGTTTGACTTTTCAAAACATCCATATGCTTATGGACGTGAGAGAGTCCCTAACTAGAGAGAGAGAGAGAGAGTGAAATAGAAAGAGTGAGTGAAAAAAGTGTGTGTGCGTGTGTGAAAGAGACATGGACAACACTCGATAAAAGTCGAGAAAAAACGTGTGTGTCTTATGCAAACATATCACACATGCATCTTCGACAACGGAAGCAAGGTGAGGAGATAGTGTGTGGTTGTTTGCAACCGAGAGAGCAAGACCCCTAGCACGTGGCCAAGAGGGGTCTGACAAACAAGGGAGAGAGGTCGAGAGAGACGTACGGAGAAAATGCAGACATGGGGAGGAGAGAGTGTATGTTTGTCATAGAGAGATCCCCTGGAGATCGTGATGGGACTACATGGGTGGGAGATCGAGTGACAAGGTGTGTGCGCGATAGAAGATACCCGAGAGATATCGAGATAGACGTATGGATGGAAGGAGACAATACGTGTGTTCCTGATGGCTAGTGAGAGATAATCATACTTAGGGGGGGAGTGCTTGCGCCTATGATGGAGTGAGGGATTATGGTACTTATTAGGGGGTGCGTGTCACATAGAGAGAGAACAAGGGCGGAGAGTGTTGGATGGGTCTATATGTATAGCGCGAGCGAGACATGTGTATGTGTGAACCAGGGAGATATAAAGTTTGAGAGAGATTGAGGAGCCCCGATAAGGCTGAGTGGTGCGTCAGATAGCTGAGAGGGGGAAAGAGATATTCCATCCGCTCGATAATGCAGTGCATGTAATTTTTTAGAAGTCAAACTTTGGAAACTTTGATCAGGTTTACACAAATGTTATTTATATCTTCAATACCAAAGATACATCATACGAAACTACATCTCATGGTGAATCTAATGGTATATGTTTGCCGTTCCAGATGTAATTGTTTTTCTCCACGTACATGGTCAAACTTTGTGATGTTTGACTTTTCAATAAATCAATATGCTATGGACCGAGGAGAGTGCCTAAGTCGAGAGGGATCAAGTGCGTGTGAAGGAGAATGAGTAAGTGTGCAAAAAGAGTATGTGTGTGAAAGAGAAAGTGACAACAAACGATAAATTAGAGAGAGAGTGCGTTTTTTCGTTTCTTAGGCGAACATATCACGCATGCATCTCTGAGATAGAAAAGCGAGGCGAGGAGATACACGAAGATAGCTAGTGTGTGATTGTTTGCAACAGAGAGAGACACCCCTATAGCACATGTCCAATAGAGGTCTGGCCAACAAGGAACAAAGGTCGAGAGGGACACATGGAGAACATGGACGCATGGGGAGGGCGAGAGGGTGTGTTTGTGATAGAGAGACCCCCTCGAGATCATGAGGGGACTATATGGGTGGGAGACCGAGGGAGGTGCGTGCGCGATAGAAAGATGCCCCGAGAGAAATCGAGATAGACCATGCACATGTTTGTGATGGAGACTAAGATTAGCTAGTCATATACATATAGGGGGGACTGCGTGTGCCTACAATTGAGTGAGTGTCGGTGTCAAAACCGGCGGATCTCGGGTAGGGGGTCCTGAACTGTGCGTCTAGGATCGATGGTAACAGGAGACGGGGGACACAATGTTTACCCAGGTTCGGGCCCTATCTTTGGAGGTAATACCCTACTTCCTGCTTGATTGATCTTGATGAATATGAGTGTTACAAGAGTTGATCTACCACGAGATCGTAATGGCTAAACCCTAGAAGTCTAGCCTATGAGTATATGGTAATGAATCTGTCCTATCTGGACTATGCCCTCCGATTTATATAGACATCGGAGAGATCTAGGGTTACATGGAGTCGGTTACATAGGAGGAAATCTTCATAATCGGTCTCCTAGCTTGCCTTCCACGCCAAGTAGAGTCCAATCCGGACACGGGTATAGTCTTCGGCCTTCATGTCTTCATAGCCCATCAGTCCGGCCCAACAGATAACAGGCCGGACGCCCGAGGACCCCTTAGTCCAGGACTCCCTCAGTAGCCCCTGAACCTGGCTTCAATGATGAGGAGTCCGGCGCGCAGATTGTCTTCGGCATTGCAAGGCGGGTTCCCTTCTTCCGAACTCCAAGATAGTCTTCGGATGCGACGATTGTATCCGGACCTGTTACACACTATGCATGACCGCAGAGAGAATATATATATTTTACACGAGTCCCATCCGCTGAAAACTTTCTGCAATGTGACGTTACGTCCGTTCGGTCATAATTTCGAACCGTTTGTCCCATGTTTCAAGACGCGGTTGCTATTGGCACGTCTTGTCAAAGCAGAGATCGTGTCCCCTTATCGCGGGATCTCAAGGCGGGTGAGGATGCGTTTAATATTTATTGCCTTTATAAGGAGATAAGGGTTCCCCCTTCCTCTTCTCACGCTTTCTCTCTGTCTCTGCCTTCCCAACCTTGAGCTCGAGCGCCCAAGTTCCAATCTCCTTTCCAACCCAGCAACCATGTCCGGATCCGGTGGTCAGGGCAAGTGGATGGTCTCCTCCGTCACGGAGGAGGATATTACTGAGCTCCGGGCGGCCGGATATTTGGCGAAAGAGATCGCCCACCATCTGTCGGCCGAGGGACAGATCGTCCCCATGCCGGAGCCCACAGAGAGGGTGGTATTCATCCCCCATTTCTTCCGCGGGCTAGGGTTTCCACTTCACCCCTTCGTCCGTGGGCTAATGTATTATTACGGGGTAGATTTTCATGATCTGTCCCCGAATTCCTTCCTCAACATTTCGGCGTTTATCGTCGTGTGCGAGGCCTTCCTCCGCATCCACCCCCACTTCGGACTGTGGCTCAAAGTCTTCAACGTGAAGCCGGAGGTGGTAGATGGCCAGCACGCCAAGTGCGGAGGGGCAATGGTGAGTAAATTGTCTAATGTCTCTTGGCCCAAAGGCACCTTTGTGGATAAGGTAAAGGAGTGGAAGAAGCAGTGGTTCTACGTCACAGAACCACGCGACACCTCCTGGGCCGCGGCTGCCGAATTCTGCTCCAGCGCTCCTATGCGACTCACCACCTGGGTCGAGAAGAGTCCGGACTGGTGTTCTCCTGACGAGTTGATAGCGCTACAGACGCGTGTTCAGAGCTTGGTAACCAAGAGCGTCAAGCTCATTGATGTGATCCAGGTGATGTTAGTTCGCCGGATCCTTCCATGCCAGCGCCGAAGCCGGCCGCTGTGGGAGTTCAATCCGAAGAAGCACCGGACCCTAGTGAGGCTCTTCGAGACTATGCATGAGGGCGCATGGAAATTGCTCTTCAAGGGCAATGAGAAACCACCAGCCACGGATTCAGACCGTGGTCACGATTGTACACACCCCACCAGCAAGGTATGTTATTTCGAACGAGTCCTCAACCTAATTGTTTGGAGGATGATGTCTGAGCTTTTATTATTGCTCAGAAAGGTATGTTATTTCTGAAGTACCCTTACGACGAAGAGGGCGAAGCGGATCCAGTGTCCGGCTCCGCTGCCCGAAGAACCAGTCATCCCGCGCTTGGCGGAGATGCTAGTACCGGCGCCGTATAAGGCGCTGGAGAAGAAGGCCAAGAAGGCAAAGGGGACCAAGAGCGGCCTCCGTCGTAAGGGTACTTCGGACGCGGCATCCGAAGACGACGAAACTCATTCCTCTGTCCCTGAGGACAATGACGGGGGAGAGGAGGAAGAAGAAAACAATCCTCCCCCTGAGGAGAGGAAGAAGAAGAGGGCGGCTCTGGCGCATCTGGAGGCGGAGGCGCCTAAAAAGGGGAAGGGCGTTCCGGCGGCCAACACTGCGTGGGACATTGACAGTAGTCCGGAACGACGCCCCCGCACAAAGCCCTAGGCCGCATCGTAAGTGACATGGCTTATTTATGCGCACATCCAACCTTTTCTCTCCATTATCTTGATGTAGTTAGCTGTACTATTGTAGTCCGGCCCGCGACCTAATATTGCGATCCTCGTCTGGAAGTTCGTTGGCTCCGTCGGAGATGGCAAGCCAGTCGCCACCGCCTGCTTACTCCCCCGGGGCCGGGGACGACGCCGGGGCGCTGTCCCGGAGGGCCGATCCGAGCCAGGGAGGAATCCAGGACGCTGTCCGGGAGGCGCCACGAGGCGAAGCCTCCACTGCCGGGCACATGGAGGAGACGATCCCCATGGAGACTGGCGAAGAGAGCCGCATCCAGCTTGGTCCTCAGCCGGATACGATTCCGGAGACCCATATGGCTCCGGAGTCGGGCGGGCAGCCCCCTCTGAGGGAGGCGGGTGCACCGTTTCTGCCGGTGGCCCCTGTCCATCCAGGGGCGCCGGATAACCTGATGGAGGCGCTACGAGGCGCCTCCGTTATGGACGAGCACCGTGTTCTTATGAGCGCGGTGATCGAGAAGGTTCAGTCCGCCAAGAGTGGACTGAACGAAGCCTGCAGCAACCTGTTGACAGGTTTCGAGGTAAATAACAGAGAAAAAACCCATATAGTCAGTAGCTCCTGAGACACTGTCCGGTGCTCGGTAAGAGGAACCGAACAGAGGATCAATCCTCTAGTGAAGGAGACTAACGTAATATGTGTGCATGAGCAGGCGTCGCTGTTGGCCGCGACCTCACATGCTGCCGAAGTCTCTGAACTAAGGCAGAGGCTGGAGCGGACCGAGAACGAGCTCGGCGAGGTTAGAGTGCGGCTGCAGGAGAAGCAAGGTAAGTAATGGCTTGCTGTGTGTTCGGAAAGCGGAGACGCTGTGTATTGACTGTAATGTCGAAATGTATGCAGGAGCCATGACCGAGGTCGAGGCCCCGAGGAAGGCCCTGGGCGAGGCCGAGGAGAAGGCTGTCCAGCAGCAAGCCGCCCGTAAGAAGCTCGAGGCCCGTGTCAAGGAAATCCAGCAGGAGCTCCAAGATGCAGTGAAAAATGTGAGGCCTTGGAGAATGATGCGTCGGCTCAGGAGGTCGAACTCACCAAGGCTCGTCAGGGCGCGGAGACTGCGCGGAATGAGGCCCAGGCCGTCATCCAGGAAGCCAGGAAAATCACGACGGGTAAGGCTTTTAAGATGCAAAGCAAGTATGCGGAGAGGCAGTACCTTTTACTAACCCGGGTTCGGAGTTCCCCAGGAGCTTTTGCGGATCTACCACGCAGCGTATCGGACGCCGCAGATTTCTACCGAGCCGAAGGAGGAGGTTCTACGGAGAAGCTATTCTGGGCACAGTATGCGGCGCCAGAGCATCCCGTGTCTTTCACTGATCAGCTAAAGCAGCTAGTGGAGCTGCACCGGGTGGCCGAACTA
Organism: Triticum aestivum; assembly: GCF_018294505.1. Lineage (NCBI taxonomy): Eukaryota > Viridiplantae > Streptophyta > Magnoliopsida > Poales > Poaceae > Triticum > Triticum aestivum. The sequence continues at coordinate 487,188,720 of NC_057802.1, read as the reverse complement.
GCCATGAAGGATTTGACAATCCGGCTATGGCCAGCCGAAGCTATGCCCGGCAGCTACTTCGGACTCGTGAGGCGCCTAATGGAAGCCTGTCTGCGGTTGGACGTCGTCAAGCACTCTGCCTGTATTGAAGGTGCCCGTATGGCCTTCGCTCGCTGCAAGATGCGGTGGGCGAAGATGAACGCTGTTGAAGTTGCCAGCGGGCCGCCGGAGGGCAAGGAGCACCGCACACCCGAGAAATATTTTGCGGATGTCATAGAAGGGTCTCGACTTGTGGCAGCTCAATGTTTGAAGGACATTATTTTCGAATGAATACATTCATGTTGTCCTTTGCCTTGTATTATAAAGACAAAGCTTGTTTTGTAATTTCATTATGCTTTAAATTGTTTCCTCCTGTGCGGCCGTGTTATATGCAATTTGAGGGTTGGCCAGTCGTCGGCTTCTGCCCTCACGTAATTAGTACGGAGGTGTTCGGGATGGGATCTAAACAATCTTGATCCAATTGTATGGTCCTTGAAGGAGTTGTTTAGCGCAACGAACAAGGCAATCAGACTATATGGCTTAAACGCCCTCACTTAGCCATAGGAGTTTTATAATTAAGCAAGTGCGTAGCCCCTGGTCCAAGCCAGGGTGCTGTCAACATCTGATCGGGGAGTACCGACCCTTCACGTGACGCGGAAAAAATCTCCAACGATTTTGTAACCCTCGAACAGCTGACCAGCTCTCGCCGTATCATTACAGTCAGTTTTCGGCTTTCTCTACTAAGGTGCTCATCCGGTCAGGGCCAGGGCACAATCACAGTAGTTCTCCCTTTACTACCCTAGCCGATAGAGCGGAACGTAGGGTAGCAAGCACAGGAGCCGGGCAACCCAACTATTGACCAAAGACATGATTCGGAGCCAATGCATATAATGCTAAATTCGGGGTGCCGAACTTGTATACAAGAAGTGTTTGGACTTTGTTGTCGTGTTATGGGGCGATAAGCAGCCCCTAGCGAATATGAAACGTACAAAAGAGTACCGATGTAGCTGATAAGCAGATCGAAATAAAATGAAGTAAGAAGCGAAAACCACAGAAACTGGGCCGCAAATCATTTTTTTATAACTGAATGATTATGTCAAGGCGTATCTTATACAAATAGTGCAATAAGCACCCGGACTATTTAACATGCCGAGATCAAGAAGGAGCAACATGCGGGTCCTGGGCAATAAGTAAAAATACCGTCAAGAATAACGTATGGAGGTTACCCTATGCACCTATGCTGCATGCCCCCCTTGTATGCCGATCCTCCGAAGGGGCTGGTGATCAGGCTCGCGGGAAAAGGAACCTGAAAAAGAAAGGAAAAAGTGTGTCCGGGGTCGGTCTAGCCGAACTGTAGATCCCGGGTTAGCATGTGCCTCCGTCGATGTCCATGGAATTTTGAGTGCGTAAATATGTACGCGTGGTACGAATGCCACTGCTTCATCAGGACTGGGATGGAGGCCGAATTGCTAGTCAAGCTCTTGACGAGCCTTGCTGTCCTGCTGCAGTGTAGTTCGGAACCTCTTGACGGTGTCCAGGGGCTTGGCAGCCGCACTACGGTGCTGTTTGAGAAGGCCGCTCTGTACCTCTGCTACTAGGGCAACAGTGTGCTCCTATGTTCGGAGGGAGCGTTCCGTGTTGCCATTGACTGTTATGACGCCGCATGGACCGGACATCTTGAGCTTGAGATAAGCGTAGTGTGGCACTGCGTTGAATCTAGCAAACGCTGTTCGTCCGAGCTGTGCGTGGTAGCCGCTGCGGAATGGGACGATGTCGAAGATTAACTCCTCGCTTCGAAAATTGTCCGGAGAACCGAAGACCACTTCCAGCGTGATTGAGCCCGTACAGCGGGCCTCGACGCCAGGTATGACTCCTTTGAAGGTAGTCTTTGTTGGTTTGATTCGTGAGGGGTCAATGCCCATCTTCCGAACTGTGTCTTGATAGAGCAGGTTGAGGCTGCTACCACCGTCCATTTGGACTCGTGTTAGGTGAAATCCGTCAATGATTGGGTCGAGGACCAATGCGGCCAAACCGCCATGACGGATACTGGTTGGGTGGTCTTGACGATCAAAGGTGATCGGAAATGACGACCATGGAATGAATTTGGGGGCGACTGGCTCTACCGCGTAGACGTCCATGAGTGCACGCTTACGCTCCCTTTTGGGGATGTGTGTAGCGTATATCATGTTCACCGTTTTGACTTGAGGGGAAACTTCTTATGCCCCCCAGTGTTCGGCTGCCGGGGCTCTTCATCCTCGTCCTCACGTTGTGATCCCTTTTCTTTGTTTTCGGCATTTAACTTGCCTGCCTGCTTGAAAACCCAACAATCCCTGTTGGTATGATTGGCTTGCTTGTCCGGGGTGCCGTGTATCTGGCACAGACGGTCGAGTATGCGGTCCAGGCTGGAAGGTCCTTCATTATTTCTTTTATAGGGCTTCTTCCGCTGGCCGGACTTGGAGCCAGTGAATCCGGCGTTGACTGTTGCGTCATCGGTGTTGTTGTCATTGCTTCGGCATTCGTGTTTGTTGTGCCGAAGCTTGCCAGTGCTATTCTTGGCCTCCGAGGGGCCTGTCTCGCTGGCTGCGTTGTTACTACGGGCCAGCCAACTGTGCTCTCCCACGCAAAAGCGGGTCATGAGTGCCGATAGGGCTGCCATGGACTTCGACTTTTCTTGGCCGAGGTGGCGTGCTAGCCATTCGTCCCGGATGCTGTGTTTGAAGGCTGCCAAGGCCTCGGCATCCGGATAGTCAACGATCTGGTTCTTTTTGGTTAGGAACCTAGTCCAGAATTTTCTGGCTGATTCTCCAGGTTGTTGAACTATGTGGCTTAGATCATCGGCGTCTGGTGGCTGGACATATGTTCCTTGGAAGTTGTCTAGGAAAGCTTCCTCCAAGTCCTCCCAGATGCCGATAGAATTTTCAGGCAGGCTATTAAGCCAGTGCCGAGCTGGCCCTTTGAGCTTGAGTGGGAGGTATTTAATGGCGTGGAGGTCATCTCCTCGAGCCATGTGGATGTGGAGGATGAAATCCTCGATCCACACTGCGGGATCGGTTGTGCCGTCATATGATTCGATATTGACGGGCTTGAATCCCTCGGGGAATTCGTGATCCAGTACCTCGTTCGTGAAGCGGAGAGGGTGTGTGGCACCTCTGTACCGGGCCGCATTGCAGCGCAGCTCTGATGGAGTTCGTCTGCGGCATTCGGCCCGAGCGTGGTTAGGTTTGTCACGTCCGAATAGGTAGCCATCGTCGTGCCTTGAATAGGTAGCCATCGTCGTGCCTTGAGGCACGTCCGCTCGATCCGTAGATCGATCTTGTATGTCCTGCTTTATTGTCCAGGGTCTGCTGAAGGTCGTATGTGTGACCCCGAACTCTTTCGTCTTTATTTTCTCGGGGTGGTGAGGTAGGCTGCTGTTCGGCCTGAGTTGCCACTTTATCCCGACCGCGTGGTGGCCGGTCGGCCGCCCTGTCTCAACCATGCGGTGGTCGTTCCGCATTATGCGAGGGAGATATGTGTTCCGGTGCCTCCTCATTAGATTGAGGTAGAAGTCTGCATTTCGGGTAGCTTTTGGCTGGGCGCTTGAGGCCGTATTCTTCGGCTGCCAGGACGTCGGTCCATCTGTCGACAAGCAGGTCTTGTTCGGCTTGAAGCTGCTGCTGTTTCTTTTTCAAGCTCCTTGCAGTGGCTATGAGCTGAAGCTTAAAGCGCTCCTGCTCCAGAGGGTCCTCCGGCACGATGAAGTCTTCATTGCCGAGGCTTGTCTCCTCTTTGGAGGGTGGATGGTAACTAACGTCCTCCGAGTTATCTTCTATGGCCTGTTCATCAGGGTTGTCTTGCGTGTTGTCATGTTCCTCCTGTTCGGATGCAGCGCCGACAGGGTCATTGTTTTCGGCGTCGCCCGAAGTGCTATTTTCTCCGGTGCCAGTGTTGCCATCCTTTGAGAGACGAGGCTTAGAACGGCGTTTGGGGCGTTAGTGCTTGGACTGCGTCTCGGAGGGTTTGTTCTTATCCGGCTCTTCTTTGTCGTCGCCAGATCCTTTGGGTGTATCAACCATATACACGTCGTACGAAGAGGTGGCCGTCCAACGTCCAGTGAATGGCGGGTCTTGGCCTTGCTCATTGTCGGCATCGTCGTCCATACCGGTGATGTCTTCGGAGCCATAGTCAAGCACGTCGGTTAAGTCGTCGACGGTGGCTATGAAGTGGGTGGCGGGTGGGAAGCAAAATTCCTCGTCGTCCGCTTCTAGCTCGAACCGAACATAGTTCGGCTGTGAGTCACCCTCCAAGGACAAGTTCTTCAAATAATTTAGTACGTCACCCAAAGGCGAATGCTGGAAGATGTCTGCGGCGCTAAATTCGAAAATCGATAAACGATCCAGCTCGGTGTCCGCGAGCGCACTTGATCCGGAACGTGTAGCCGGAGACGAGTCCGGAGTTCCATTGATGCCAGCATTGCAGGATGTCGAGTCCGTGTGCGACTCCAACGCCGCGGACTTTATGGCCTCGGAGGGGATGATCTGCTTCGGTACTTGGGCTATTGCAGCAACAGGATCCATCTCCTGGGTGTGGTCTGATGACAGATTTGAGTCATGTTCATCGGAGAGAAGGGGAGCGATCACCGCGGTCTCAAATCCATCGAAGATCAAGTCTCCACGGATGTCTGTGATGTAGTTCGAGCTTCCAAATCTGACCTGATGGCCAGGGGCGTAGCTATCGACCTACTCCAGGTGGCCAAGTGAGTTGGCCTGTAGTACGAAGCCGCCGAATACAAAAATCTGTCTGGGGAGAAAGGTTTCTCCCCAAACGACGCCATTACCGTCGATTCAAGGGGCCATCGAGCCTTATGTCGACGGCACAGTGGAACTCTCAATGAAAGCACCAATGTCGGTGTCAAAACTGGCGGATCTCGGGTAGGGGGTCCCAACTGTGCGTCTAGGATCGATGGTAACAGGAGACGGGGGACACAATGTTTACCCAGGTTCGGGCCCTCTCTATGGAGGTAATACCCTACTTCTTGCTTGATTGATCTTGATGAATATGAGTGTTACAAGAGTTGATCTACCACGAGATCGTAATGGCTAAACCCTAGAAGTCTAGCCTATGAGTATATGCTAATGAATCTGTCCTATCCGGACTATGCTCTCCGATTTATATAGACACCGGAGAGATCTAGGGTTACATGGAGTCGGTTACATAGGAGGAAATCTTCATAATCGGTCGCCTAGCTTGCCTTCCACGCCGAGTAGAGTCCAATCCGGACACGGGTATAGTCTTCGGCCTTCATGTCTTCATAGCCCATCAGTCTGGCCCAACAGATAACAGGCCGGACGCCCGAGGACCCCTTAGTCCAGGACTCCCTCAGTGAGAGACCATCATACTTGGCTAGCTAGGCATGAGATTGTGTGTGTGTGCGTGTGAGATGGAGAGAGAACGAGGGAGAGAGATAGAGTTTTAGATGGGCCTATGGAGTGCGAGTGAGATATGCATGTGTATGTGTGACCCAGGTAGATGGAGAGTTTGAGAGAGAGGGGGAAGAGCTCTGAGACGACAGAGTGGTGCGTGAGAGAGTTACAGGCAACGAGCCAAGGAATTTGTGTGCGTACAATGAGTGCACCCAAGATATCTAGCTTGGACTAGAGAATCATACATAGTGTGTGAGAGAGACCTATAGATGGAGTATATATGCATGTGAACTAGAAAGACCCCCCCACGCACACACACAAAGAGAGAGAGAGAGAGATGGAGAGAAAGAGAGAGGACCAACAAGGTTTGTGTGTTGGATGCGTGTGACAGAATTGAAGATTGTCGGCGAGAGAGAGAGAGCAGGAGTCCGGGAGAGGGGGAGGTCGCTTTTTATGTATCAAAGACTGATATAAACCATGTTTCGATATAAACTTGCATTCAAATATTTAAATTGGAGAAGATGTTGTCTGCAATCCACACATGAACGGATATATGCGTATATCAAACAAGTTCATTAATTTGACTTTCAACATGTTCATGGAGTACTATAATACTGTACAACATGCTATTCGATTGAGGTGTTCAATTTTGGATTTAGTTCACTATTTTGACCTGGTGAACGAGCTATTTCATTGAATCGAGATATTTCATTTTGGGTTTGATTCCCGTTTTTGAGTGGGTCAACTATTTGTCATATAGTAAATCGCTAGCAACGAGCATGTAAAAACACATTACTCCCGAGCATCATCTCTCCATCTAAAAAAGAAGTGGCAAGCTAATATTTCTAAATTTGATTTGAATCAACTTGGTAAGGTAGGCGTGGATGCTCGTTCTCCCATATTTTGAGCGAACCGTTAAACATCCTCTGCTCGGTGGAATTCGCCCGAGCAAATAAATGGGAGACGCGAAATTGCCGTCCTATGTGGGAGACGCATTAATTGGCCCGTTGTGCATCGAGTGTAGGTTCGTAACTTCATCCAAGCGCGCCTTATCCTCGTCCGAAATGGCATGTGCCGAATAATTCATAAACCATGGTCGGCAAAACATGCTCTCCTCGCCCGAAATAGCTCGCGCCCACTATTTCAAAACACGCTCTCCTCGCCCGAAATAGCTCACGCCCACTATATTTCAAAACACGCCCTCCTTGCCCGAAATCACTCCCGCCCACTATTTGGGGAGAAGCAAAGTTACTCTACTATCCCCGACCCTTACTACACAGACCCAAGCCGAGAAGCCTAAAGGCAGGGGTAGAATTGTAACTCCCCCTCACATTTCAGACAAATGCGTCCGTAAAACATGGTTCCACTCCCCTCCCAATTCCCCCCCATTCATACCTCGTGGGCGCCAAATCACCTTCTACCCGAAAACTCCCTTCCCCCGAGCCGCGAAACCTTAGCCCCTCCTCCATGGCGCCCCCACCGCACCAATTTCACAGCCACCCTCCTCCCTAATGCCGGAGACGATGTCCATTTGCCATCGTGCCCTGGGTCGTGTGCCTCTTACTCCGTGCTGCTGGAGCTGCCTCGATGACGGCCGCGTGAACCGTACCGGAGCCGATTCACCCCCGCCGTTGTTCACGGCACTGGAGCGGCTCCAACTTCGGATCCGTCCAGAGTCCCGGCGCTGCTTCCCCGTAGCCGTCGACCGTCACGACATCGCTGTTTCCCTGCCGCCGGTGGCCACCGCAACCGCGCCGGCCTCACCAACTCGGCAGCTGGACCTGCCTACTTCACCATGCCGCCAGATAGGTCGCACCCTCATCTCAAATCACTTTATTTAGGCGTCAGTTGTCTGAATTTTTATTCTAGGCTAATCGATTCCCAATGGGAAGCAGCACCCCTCGAGGCGGCGGAGCTCCTAGGCTGCCGGTTGGCTGGTGTCTAACGTAAGGGTGCGGGGCCGCAAGTTCGCCGCGGAAGCAGTGCTTAGAAGGCTATCTTAGAGTTGCGTGGGTTCAAGGTACTCCCGCCGCCAGATCTGGATGACGGGGAGTCTTTGTGGATTGGCCCGGGGGCGGCGCAACCACGACAGTGCGGTGGGGAGGGGAGCGGGGTTTTGGCCGGGGCCATGGACGGTGGAGGCAAGCTGCTCTGCCGTTGGTCGCTCGCTCTTCGGGGTAGATTCTTAACAGTGTCAGCCGGGAGGCACAAGACGGCCATCAAGCCATCCGGCGTAGATCGGACAGTACCAATATGAAATAAAATCGTGTGACCCCAATTTAGTCACAGTCAACAGACGTGTGACCACTCTCGTACCTTGCTGTTGATCTCTTAGTGTATTTCTTCATATCAAAGAGATGTGTCGTTCTTAACATTATGCGTTATCTGCATCTTCAGCCACACCGTCTTCCGACTCACCGCAGCTGCTCCAACAAGGGAAGCATACACCAGAAGGGAGCTATAGTCCCCACTCAACAGTTCCCTGCATCGAATGCGCGTGCCCGACATGGACAGCCACAACAACTGCCGGGCCATCGACAAGTCAGCACATGATGCTTACTCCTATGAATGGCGGCCAGATAGGTTGTACCCTCATCTTACTTGTGTGCAACATTTATGGCTTTGTTATTCATCTAAGCATGGAAAATAGATTATCACATTTCACTGTATATTCATGCTGATCTCTTATGGGTCTTGTTCAGGAGTTAACGTTGTTCCATAGTTCAGCTAAGATACTTGTTCTTTAGGTAACGTTGTTCCATAGTTATCATCCATCAGCCAATGCTATCCCACAGGCTGGTGATTATAGTATTATACCACTTCTAGTATTACCTATGTTGTTCTTTAATACTTTTGTGTGCCATCTAGTTAATCTCGAGTACAAACGATACATATTCTGTAGCTTTCATCTGTGTTCTCCCTTTAGTTTTTGAGACCTGTTGCTGCTAGTTAACCCCAGTCCTACTATTTATGTCGTCTCCTACAGGCACTCATTACATAAATCTAACTACTAGTTGTCTTCCATGCATGTCAGATATAATTGCACACACTGATATATCCATAAGAACCTCCCAGAGCAATGTAAAGGCCAATAAACTTGATGTCAATGATACCCAATATGATGGAACATGTAAAGGCAGTTCTTCAGAAGACTTGCAGAAAGATGTTGAATCCTCTTCACCCCACAAGGTCCTTGCTCTAACTTGGCCCGTGATATGGGTACAACATGCATATAATGTCCTGGAGTGTATCTACTCTGTTGCAATGCCATGTGCTTAGCATGCTGATCATGCATGTAAATATGTCATGCCTTCCTGTTTTTCAGTACCTATTCCATTCATGATAACATGTTTTCAAATTCAAGTACTGTCATTCTACTCTATCGCAATGCCATCTGCTTAATTTGGACATCATGCTTCTGAATATCTTATGCATTGTTATTCATCAGTATGTACTTCATCTGTCTACCATACCATGTTTTTTTACATTGAAGTGTTGTTCTAGTGCTCTGTTGCAATGCCATCTTAGTTTCCCAATCATACATGTGTATGTTGCCTTAGTTTTTTCTGTACGTATTCCGCTAGCATACAGTTTTACATTCAACTAGTGTTTTTTTACTGTCTTGTCCTGTCGTATCCCTAGCTCTTACACCATACTCCCTCCGTCCGGATTACATGTTGCTGAAATGGATAAAAAAGGATGTATCTAGAACTAAAATACGCCTAGACCCATCCATTTTTTCCGGATGGAGGGAATACATGTCAATATGTCATGCCTTTCTATTCTTCAGTACCTATTCCATCTCTCTGCTGTAGCAAGTTTTATAATTGAAGCACCCTTCTTCTATACAAGGCATGCAAGGGGAAGACGACTATGTTAGAATCTGAAGGGTTACAAATCAGGTCTTTGCAAAAGATCCAAATGCCAGGAGATAATAAACCAACTCTAGTTTGTATAGATACTGCTCTAGCACAGAGAAACCCAACTCCTACTGATAATAAGCAGATTCCAGTGGCCAAAGAACTAGTTCGCTCCAGTCCAGCAAAAATATGTCAACTCCATTCTAAGAAGCCTGTGCGTATCCTTGCATCATGAAATTTTATAGCATGCTGATCATATTTTCTACATGTTTTTTACCCATCTCTCTTTTAGAAAATAAGCTTAATAGATAGAAGAATTTATGCACTGGTATCGTCTGTGAGGAAAGATTCTTGCAGGAATTCTCTGTACTCCAATGCAGATGTAAGTACCTGTTATATATCACTATATTTTTACATCAGCATGTATTTTGTTAATCGGCGTGAATCCAACCTTTATCTGATCTAAATTTAGTTGTAGCAAAATGTATGATTAAAGGCCACAATGTTGATTTTTGTAAGGAAAACTGCCTGGTAGTTTTGCATCCTGAGCTGCATGAGTGTACTATCTCATATCAGTGGGTTTGATTACTTTGGTTCTGCAGTGGGTTTTTAGTGTTTTTTTACTGTGTTGTCCTGTCGTATCCCTAGCTCTTACATCATACTCCCTCCGTCCGGATTACATGTCGCAGAAATGGATAAAACTGGATGTATCTAGAACTGAAATATGCCTAGACCCATCCATTTATTTCCGGATGGAGGGAATACATGTCAATATGTCATGCCTTTCTATTCTTCAGTACCTATTCCATCTCTGCTGTAGCATGTTTTATAATTGAAGCACCATTCTTCTATATAAGGCATGCAAGGGGAAGACGGCTATGTTAGAATCTGAAGGGTTACAAACCAGGTCTTTGCAAAAGATCCAAACGCCAGGAGATAATAAACCAACTCCATTTTTCATAGATACTACTCCAGCACAGAGAAACCCAACTCCCACTGATAATAAGCAGATTCCAGTGGCCAAAGAACTAGTCCGCTCCAGTCCAGCAAAAGAATGTCAACTCCATTCTAAGAAGCGTGTGCGTATCCTCGCATCATGAAATTTTATAGCATTCCGATCATATTTTCTACATGTTTCTTACCCATCTCTCTTTTAGAAAATAAGGTTAAATGATAGCAGATTTCCTTCATTGGGATTGTATTCGAGGAAAATATCTTGCGGGAATTCTTTGTGCTCCAATGCTGATGTAAGTACCTGCTGTATATCACTATATTTTTACATCAGCATGTATTTTGTTAATCAGCGTGAATCCAACCTTTGTCTGATCTAAAATTAGTTGTAGCAAAATGTTAAAGGCGCCAATGTTGATTTTTGTAAAGAAAACTGCCTAGTAGTTTTGCATACTGAGCTGCATGAGTGTACTATCTCATATCATGCACATTACTGAACTGTAGTGCTGCTCTGGTTGCCCATTCATTCATTGTGTCAATGTTGCTTTCGTATTACCTTACCTGGCTGATGATAGCTGTGCCATATTGTGTTAATTTTGTGTTGGCTAGTTGCCCAAATGTTCATTGTGCCAATGTTGCTTTCCTATTATCTGACTTGGCCAATGATAGCAATGCTAGTGTCTTAATTTGGTGCAGGCTGCTGAAGATAAGAAGACAAACTCTGAAAACAGCAAGGCAACCCCATTGTTTATTTCCAATAAATCTAGGCTAGGTAATATGCCAATAACTCATGATTAATCTGTTTGGTTCCCCTCCTAATTTATGTTATGATGCAGTGGTCGAGACACTCTCCACATCAATAATACAAGCCTGCCAAAATCGCCATCTAAATCTGTTCAGTATCCTCTGTCTCGAATGCAACGGAAAAAATGTATGTTTGTAAACCAATTAATGGCTGAAGGAATGATGGAAATGGTGGAGGAATCAGAGGTGCAGAGTCGTGCGACACAACAACTGATCAATGTTTTCAAAGACAATGTAGCAAAGCAGCAAGAACTTGCCCACATGCTTATGGGCGTCATCCGTGTTGAGGTTGCAGATTGTGACGTTGTAGATCGTTAGGTTCTGTTCATTTATTTGCACTGGCATCAATCTTTGATTGCCCAGTGGATGTAATTTCCTGTAATATATGCTGGATGTGCAACGTTTTTCCCTGTATGCCGTACCTTTGCTTGATCGGTTTTGGTCCTGTGCATAATTGCTCGTCGTAATGGGCTCAAATTATCTAGTTTAGCCTAAAGACATGTATGAACTTTAGTGGGCCCATTAAGTTAATGGGCCGTTACCAGGCCGAAAGTTAATGGTCGGCCCTCTTAACTCCCAGGTCTTTAACAGGCTGACATCGAAGCAGGCAACAGGTGGGCCCAATTGATTTCACGGGCCGTTAACAGGCCGTTACTAAGTTCGGGCTACATATGGCCCAACTATACTGTGGGCCTTTAGCAGGCCGAAAGAGACAGCGGGCTTGTACTGGACCATGAAGAGCATGGGCTGCTAAGAGGCCGAAAGTCAGGTCGTATTGTAAATGGCCCAACTTTGTTGCGGGCCTTTAGCAGGACGAAAGAGAAACCGGGCTGGTATTGGACCATGAAGGGCATGGGCCGTTAAAAGGCCAAAACTCAGGTCCGACTACAAATGGCCCAACTCATTTATGGTCCGTTAACAGGCTGAAAGGCACACAGGGCCGGGAATTGGCCCAACACTTAAATGGGTCACTAAAAGGCCAAAACTCAGGTCCGACTACAAATGGCCCAACAGATATATGGGCTGTCACCAGGCTAAAAGACACACCGGGCCGGAAATTGGCCAACACTTAAATGGGTCGCTAAAAGGCCGAAACTCAGGTCCGACTACAAATGGCCCAACTAATTATAGGCCGTCAACAGGCTAAAAGACACACCGGGCCGGAAATTAGCCCAATATTTAAATGGGTCGCTAAAAGGCCGAAAGATGCACATCATGAAAATTGGCCCATCCACTAAATGGGCCGTTAACAGGCCGAAATCTCATCGGGCCGATATTGAGCCCAAATATATAAGGGCTATTAACGGGCTCGAACTGACGATGGGCTGCAATGGTGTCAAATCTTTAACGGGCCGTTGACGGGCCGAATTGGCACATCTCGTATGGGCCGTGGGCTTAAATGGACCTGACACAAGTAGGCCTTATATGGGCCGACATGCTATTTTTTACTGGGCCGGCCTTTTTCACCGGAATGGGCCACTGTTGGGCGGTGCCACGTGTCGACCTATCATAGGTGCCTCCTGTCCAATGAGTGGATGACATCTGTCCCAACGGTGAGGCAACACGTGTTTCCTCCGGCCAATGATGATTTTACACGTGGAAAATCCCCATTGGTCCGGGCTGTTAACGGGTTATCGGATCCAAAACCGGACCCGATAGCTTAACGGTGTTCCGTTAAAGTGGATGCCACGTGTCGGTCACCCTTGACGAAAGCACTTCTGTGACGCGCGATTTATCGTCATGGAAGTGGACACTTCCGTGATGATAATTTTGGTAATGTCATGGAACACTTCTACGACAGCACATGTATGACTATCTTGATTCTGTCATAAATTTGTTATGGATGTACATGCATGACAGAAAACGTGACCTACTGTGACAAACACGTATCATCACGGAAGTGTATTTTTTTGTAGTGAGTGGCACACAGGAGGTGGAAAGGTCTACAGTGCGCGAGCTTATCGCCCGGCATTACGGGACAAAGCGCATTAAATGCGCTACTTAGGTGTCCATTAGCTTTATCGGGGACGGGAACGAGGCTCGTCCTGTCCGTCGCCGCTCCGCCTCGCTTCGACACACGCCCAGGCCAGCGATGCGTGCGGTGCCATGTAGGCAGGCAGGCAGCTGAGGTGGTGCGGTGGTAGGGTCTTCACGAAGACCTACATGCCACCACGCAGGTGCTTGCTGGGTCCGTGTAGAGGCCGCCCGTCGCCACGCAGGTGCCTGCCCAGCTGGGTGAGCTAGCAACTGCATGGGAACGGCGGTGGTATCTTGGCAGACGTGGGCCTGGCTGCGGCCCTGCTGGTGTCCTCGGCAAGAGTCTTGCCGGGGCCCCGACAAGGGTCTTGCCGTGGCGTCGTGGTCGTCCCCGGCAAGGACCTCACCAGGGGTCTTGTGGATTTCCTCGGCTAGGATCCCGCCGAGGGTCGCCGTCTTCTGGTCCTCATTCGATCCCGTGTATTTATGATCTTGACAAAGATCTGCATGCCACCACGGAGGTGCCTCCCGAGCTCTGGTTCCAATGTAGTTGTTGACGGCGTTTGGAACCCTTGGGTTCAATGGTGGCTCGCTCTGCTGGGTTGGGCAAGTTGCCCCAGCAAAGCTCTTGCCGGGGCCGCGGAGGCCGCCCCGGCAAGGGTCTTGCCGGGGGGAGTCCACCTCGCCTCTCTGCTCTTAAGTGCTTCTGGTCTTGGCATTGCCTCATTTGCCTTGTGCTCCGGCTCCCCTCTTCTGCCCTGCATGGTGTGGCCGTGGGCGCGGCTCCGACTGCCCGTGCACAAGTAAAGGGGTCAAAAGGAGAGCCCCTACTTTTGTACACCGACACGCCAGAATGCGGAACCCCTCCAGGACATCTTCAAAATACCGCTCGGGCGTGCGGTGCTCCTAGCCAGCGAGCGGTCTCTCGGTCGCGAGCTTGACGGCATTCATCTTCGCCCACTGCACCTTGACGCGGGCGAAGGCCATCCGCGCACCCTCGATGCAGACCGACCGCTTGATGGCGTCAAGCCGGGGACAGGCATTGACCAGCCGCTTCACAAGCCCGAAGTAGCTGCTGGGTATAGCTTCAGCAGGCCACAGCCGGACTGTTAGATCCTTCATGGCTAGTTCGGCCACCCTATGCAGTTCGACCAGCTATTTTAGCTGGTCGCTAAAGGGCACCGGATGTTCTGGCGCAAGGTATTGCGACCAGAATAGCTTCTCTGTCGAGCTGCCCTCTTCGGCTCGGAAGAACTCTACTGCGTCGGCTACACTACGCGGCAAATCCGCAAACACTCCTGGAGAACTCCAAATCCGGGTTAGTAAGAGATACCTCTTCTTCACATATTTGCTCTGCATAATGAAGGCCTTACCCGCTGCAATCTTCTTGGCCTCTTGAATCTCCTGGAGAGCGCCCTGGGCTTCAGCCCGGGCATCTTGTGCGCTTTGGCGAGCCTTGGCGAGTTCGGTCTCTTCATCCGCAATATTGCCCTCCAAGGACTCGCATTTCTTCATGGCGTCCTGGAGCTCTTGCTGGACCTCACCGACCCTGGCCTCGTGCTTTTCGCGGGTGGCTTGTTCCTTGGCCGCTCTCTCCTCGGTCTTGGCCAGCGCCTTCTTGAGGGTCTCTACCTCGGTCGCCACTCCTACAAATACCATGGCACTATAGTCAACATAATTATCATTCCTTTCTGATATACAGCAGGTCATTACATACCTTGCTTCTCCTCCAGCTGTTTCCTTGCTTGGCCGAGCTCCTCCTTGGCCCGCTCCAACCTCTGCTTCAGTTCGGAGACTTCGGCAGCATGAGAAGTCGCGGCTAGCAGCGACGCCTGCTTATTCACATAGACATATATGGTTAGTCTCCTGCGAAAAACTATTTGATCCTCTGTTCGGCTCTTCTTCCCGAACACCGGACAGAGTCTCAGGGGCTACTGTCTATACTATGACATTCTTTTCACATAATTGTGTTGCTTACCTCAAAGCCTGTTAGAAGGCTTGTGCAGGCTTCGGTCAGTCCACTCTTCGCAGACTGAATCTTCTCAATCACCGTACCCATGAGGATACGGTGTTCCTCAACAATGGACGCACTTCGCAGCGCTTCTAGTAGAATATCCGGTGCCTCTGGTTGGAAAGAGGCCACCAGCTGAATGGGCACACCTCCTTCTTTCAAAGATGGCTCCTTGCCGGATTCCGGGGATTCCAGAGCCGTATAGGTCTCCGGGACCATATTCGGCTGGGGGCCGAATTGGATATGGCCTCCATCGCCAGTCTCCATGGGGATTTGCTCCCCCATGTGTCCGGCGGCCAAGGTTTCACCCTCAGGTGCCGCCCTGACGGCCTCCTGCGTCTCTCCCTGGCCTGGGATTCTTCGGGACAACACCTCGGTGTCATCCATGACCCTAGGAGAGGAGGCCGCCGGAAGGGACCCGCTGTCGGATTTAGGGTTCCGGCAAAGCCCTTGAGGTTTGAACACTGGGGTGCGCACAAAGATTCCCCCCTACCAAATCACGCCCTCACCCTCACCGCGATCTCGAAAGCTAGCTAGACAAACTCACAACACAAGGGACACAAGGTTTATACTGGTTCGGGCCACCATTGTGGTGTAATACCCTACTCCAGTGTGGTGGTGGTGGATTGCCTCTTGGGCTGAGGATCAACAGTACAAGGGGAAGAACAGCCTCCTGAGGAGAGGTGTTCTTGTGCTTGGTGGGTGTAAATGTGGGATGGATCTAGTCCAAGATGAGATATCTCCTACTATGGTGGCTAGCCCTATTTATAGAGGCCTTGGTCCTCTCCCCAAATATTGAGCAGGAAGGGATTCCACAACGGCCAGTTTGAAGGAAGACAACTAGTACACGCTATCCTGACAAAAGTAGTCTTCGCCTGCCAAAGGCTCTGGTGGTGACGCCGTCTTGGGCTCCACGGTGAACCCCGTTCTGTCATCCTGCTGGTCTTGGTCTCCTCGCCTGCGCTTGCCCCTTTAGCACCAAAGAGGAAACAAGGACACTGCGCGTGTTGGCGCCCGCCTCGCGCCAGTCGTCATGGCTGACATCATAGGAACCTCGCGAGGTTCACCTTGCCTTGATCTCTCCGCCCCTCACGAGCCAGCCTGGTGAGGCCGCTCCTGAAGAGGTCTTGTGTCGTCCGCCTCGCGAGGCTTGGCCCCTCGCGAGGGTCTTGAATGCTTGCTGGTGAAGATGGGCTGTACGGGGCCGCTGGGAGAGCCACGCCATGGGCCACAGGTAGGCAAGTCTGGGGACCCCCGTTCCCAGAACGCCGACAGTAGCCCCCGGGCCCAAGGCATGCTCGGACTTGGCTTTGAGGCAAAGCCAAAGGGCATGTGCGGAGCGCCGCGGGCCCCAACAGCCCGCGGCCTTGGTCGACGCGTGGCGATTGATTGGACATGGGCGCCTCCGCTTCCCCACGCTGCCTCGGCAACTGCCCGTCTAACAAAAGGCAGGAGCGGGCTATGTTTGCCTTCATTGCTTTCTTTCCCCTTGCTCCAGATCCCCTTTCTCTCCCCTCGCTTCCAAAACCTCCAGATCTGCTCCCATCCCCTTCTGAAACAGCAACCAATGGCGCCCCAGAAGGTCAAGGTCTCTTCGCCACCCGCCTGGTACGAGCCGGCTCTGGATGCGCCCAATGTCTCGGAGAAGAACCTCGTCGCCACACGCCTACTGACGACGGGAGAGAGCAACGAGAGGGGGAAGACCGAGCTCTGGGCTGGCTCTTCCATGCTGGAGCCCGAGGGAAGCACCTTCTTCCCCTTCTTCATGAGCAACATCGTCACGGGGCTGGTTCCCCCCTTCTCTGACTTCATCTATGAGGTCCTTGGCCACTACGGGCTGCAGGCACTGCATCTTCATCCCAACTCTGTCCTTCTCCTATCGATCTTCGCCTTCTACTGCGGAGCGTATCTCGGCGTGATGCCGTCCGTGGCTCTGTTGCGCCACCTCTTCTTCCTCCGCATCAACGAGGGTCGCATCTCCGGGTGCGCCAACTTCATCGCGGTCGGCAAGGCCAACTCGATCTCCAAGGCTGGGAAGAAGGCCGACGGCTTCAGGAGCAAGTGGGTCATGATGGACGCCAAGTGCATCCACCCACGCTTGGTGCTGCCGACAGAGATGCCCCAGAGAGGGAGTCCTGGATTAGGGGGTCCTCGGACAACCGGACTATATACTTTGGCCGGACTGTTGGACTATGAAGACACAAGATTGAAGACTTCGTCCCGTGTCCGGGTGGGACTCTCCTTGGCGTGGAAGGCAAGCTTGGAAATTCGGATATGTAGATCTCCTCCCTTGTAACCGACTCTGTGTAACCCTAGCCCCGTCTGGTGTCTATATAAACCGGAGGGTTTAGTCTGTAGGACAACAACAATCATAATCATAGGCTAGCTTCTAGGGTTTAGCCTCTACGATCTCGTGGTAGATCAACTCTTGTAATACTCATATAATCAAGATCAATCAAGCAGTAAGTAGGGTATTACCTCCATCGAGAGGGCCCGAACCTGGGTAAACATTGTGTCCCCCTCCTCCTGTTACCATCCGCCTTAGACGCACAGTTCGGGACCCCCTACCCGAGATCCGCCGGTTTTGACACCGACATTGGTGCTTTCATTGAGAGTTCCACTGTGCCATCACGATAAGGCTTGATGGCTCGTCTTGTTGTCAAGGATAACAGTACCTCGGGGGGAGCCCTGGCTGTAGGCCAAACTCTCCGACTAGGCGGCTTCGTCATGACCGCCCGTTCGGCCGTCGCGCCGACGATGACTTCTCGGGTCATCAAAAACAGCCTCCACGTCGGCTCGGGATTCGCCGAACAGATGGATCCAATAGAGCTCTCTTCCTTGAACGAGCTCTTGGATCGCATCGCCGCCTGGGAGTCGCTACGGACTATGATCGGATCGGGCTTAAACCCGACCAAAGGGAGATTAACTCTCCGCCGGTCACCCATCAGATAGCAGTGGTGGAGGAGCAATGTAGCGATTCTTCCTCTATTTTGAGAACAAACTATGTCCGGATTACCGAGCTCTCCGAGCCAGATACCTGTCTACGGGAGGACATGGCCCAAGCTTCGAACCTAGAATCATACATTGGGCCAGAACTATTGGGCAACATCCCGGAGCCTGAACTGCCAAGCTCGGAAACTCCTCCGCCCCTGGGTCTCAGATTGGGTCAGGGTTTGGACCTAAATTTTCCCACCCACCCAGACATAAGTGATCTTTCTCACATTAGACAAGAGCCCCACGAGACAGTACATCACTATTGGACCAGATTCCTCCTTGTAATGAGCAAGGTCAAGGACTGTCGTGAGGAAGACGCAATTTCATTCTTTTGCAAAAATTGCACGGACAAGGGAATCCTCAACGCCATAAGTCGCCGTGACATAGCACACTTTGCTGACTTGGCGGCCATAGTACAGAAGTACTGTGCGATGGAAAGCGCCTGGAAAACCCAAACAAAATTCTGGGATCCCCCGGCTCTCACTAGACCCCCCGTCCGAACTAAAAGGGTGTACTCTCGTAAGTCACCCGATCCAATTACAAAGAAACCAAAGCCCACTACAGGGCGTGGAACTATATTGGAGGGATGGCTCAATGGGCCATGCAAAATTCACAGTACATGATACATCCATTTTGCATCATTCTTTTATATCGATATTTATTGCATTATGGGCTGTTATTACACATTATGTCACAATACTTATGCCTATTCTGTCTTATTTTACAAGGTTTACATAAGGAGGGAGAATGCCGGCAGCTGGAATTCTGGGCTGGAAAAGGAGCAAATATTAGAGACCTATTCTGCACAACTCCAAAAGTCCTGAAACTCCACGGAAGTTATTTTTGGAAATAATAAAAAATAATGAGCGGAAGAAATACGTCAGGGGGGCCTCCACTTGTCCACGAGGGTAGGGGGCGCGCCCCCTGCCTCGTGGGCCCCCTGTTGGCCCTCTGGTGGCCATCTTCTGCTATATAAAGTCTTTCGTCTGAAGAAAAATCAGAAGCAAGCTTTCGGGACGAGACTCCGCCACCACGAGGCGGAACCTTGGCGGAACCAATCTAGGGCTCCGGCAGAGCTGTTCTGCCCGGGACACTTCCCTCCGGGAGGGGGAAATCATCGCCATCGTCATCACCAACGCTCCTCTCATCGGGAGAGGGCAATCTCCATCAACATCTTCACCAACACCATCTCCTCTCAAACCCTAGTTCATCTCTTGTATCCAATTCTTGTCTCTAAGTCTGGGATTGGTACCTGTAGGTTGCTAGTAGTGTTGATTACTCCTTGTAGTTGATGCTAGTTGGTTTATTTGGTGGAAGATCATATGTTCAGATCCTATATGCATATTAATACCCCTCTGATTATGAACATGAATATGCTTTGTGAGTAGTTACGTTTGTTCCTGAGGACATGGGAGAAGTCTTGCTATTAGTAGTCATGTGAATTTGGTATTCGTTCGATATTTTGATGAGATGTATGTTTTCGATCCTCTAGTGGTTTTATGTGAACTTCGACTACATGACACTTCACCATTATTTGGGCCTAGAGGAAGGCATTGGGAAGTAATAAGTAGATGATGGGTTTCTAGAGTGACAGAAGCTTAAACCCTAGTTTATGCGTTGCTTCGTAAGGCGCTGATTTGGATCCACATGTTTCATGCTATGGTTAGGTGTACCTTAATACTTCTTTTGTAGTTGCGGATGCTTGCAATAGGGGTTAATCATAAGTGGGATGCTTGTTCAAGTAAGGACAGCACCGAACGCGAATCATATGAACGTGATGAAAACTAGCTTGACGATAATTCCCATGTGTCCTCGGGAGCGCTTTTCTCTATATAAGAGTTTGTCCAGGCTTGTCCTTTGCTACAAAAAGGATTGGGCCACCTTGCTGCACTTTATTTACTTTTGTTACTTGTTGCTCGTTACAAATTATCCTATCACAAAACTATCTGTTACATATAATTTCAGTGCTTGTAGAGAATACCTTGCCGAAAACCACTTATCATTTCCTTCTGCTCCTCGTTGGGTTCGACGCTCTTACTTATCGAAAGGACTAAGATAGATCCCCTATACTTGTGGGTCATCAGTACACCGGATACCATGCCAACACACAGCCTTAGAGCATATTGGATACTCCGGCAGGTGGCCAAGAGCGGTGAGGATCTCCTCATCAGCAATACCACAGAGCACCATCCCGTGGAAAATAACAATACAGTATTGACACTCTTCGAGACCTTCACCTCAAATAATAGGCGCAAGCGAGCACTCCGCAGCCTTGCCGAAGTCTGCCACGTTGCAGCAATAAATCCATGGAACGACAGGGCCATAACCTTCAATGCCAGTGACGAACCTAAATTCCGAACAGCCCGAGCACCAGCCGCTTTGGTCCTTAGTCCAATTGTGGACGGCTTCCGGCTTACTAAAGTGCTCATGGACGGTGGCAGCGGATTAAACCTCATCTACGAGGAAACTCTTAGCAAAATGGAAATAGACAAGAGCCGCATTGAGCAAAGCAGCACGACCTTCAGAGGAATCATCCCTAGTCGGGAGGCACGATGTGCGGGAAAAATCACATTAGATGTGGTATTCGGCACGCCGAAGAATTATAGGTCTGAAGAAATCACATTCCAAGTGGCCCCGTTCAGTAGCGGATAGCACGCCCTTTTAGGGCAGGAGGCATTCACGATCTTCCAAGCTATACCCCATTACGGGTACATGAAGCTCAAAATGCCTGGGCCCAATGGAATCATCACTCTAGCTAGTGATCCGGACATAGCACTCCGCGCCGAAAATAAAACCGCCGCACTAGCCCTCAAGGCGTTATCCGAAGCCCTTGCGGCCGAAGAACTAACTGCGATGCGCTCCAAAGTGGACAGGGATGACGTGATACTCGACAAAAGACCCAAGTCCACCTCTTTTAAACCAGCGAATGAAATAGTCAAATTCCAGCTCCACCCAACGGACCCTACAAAAACAGCATCCATCGGGGTACAGCTGAACCCCACAACAGACGCCGCACTGCGGGAGTTCTTGCGTGAGAATTGGGACATATTCGCCTGGCATCCTTCAGACATGCCAGGAATCCCACGCAGGCTGGCCGAGCACAGCCTTAACATTCTAAAGGGGTTCAAGCCGGTCAAGCAGACTCGTCGGCGTTTCTCTGAGCCTAAGCGACAAGCCATGGGAGAAGAGCTAGCCAAGTTACTCGAGGCCGGATTCATTAGAGAGATAAAACATCCGGACTGGCTAGCAAACCTGGTGATGGTACCAAAGAAGGACAAATCCTGGCGCCTATGTGTCGATTTCAAGGACCTTAACCAGGCTTGCCCCAAGGATCCCTTCCCCTTCCCCCACATCGATCAAATTATCGACGCTACCGCAGGACACGACTCATTGTGTTTCCTCGACGCATACTCCGGATACCATCAAATTAATATGGTGGAGTCCGATCAAGGCGCAACGGCATTTATCACTCCGTACGGCCCCTTCTGTTTTAACACCATGCCTTTCGGGCTCAAAAACGCCGGTGCAACCTATCAACGCATGATTCAGACATGCCTGGAAACACAAATCGGCAAAACAGCGGAGGCATATGTAGACGATGTGGTCATTAAAACCAGACACGTCGAATCCTTAATAGACGACTTGAGGCTCACGTTCGACAATCTCCGAACATATGACATCAAGCTCAATCCGGAAAAATGCGTTTTCGGCGTGCCCGCCGGAAAGCTCTTTGGGCTTCAATAGAGGAATTGAAGCAAATCCGGCTAAAATCCGAGCTCTGTCACGGTTGGCTATCTCAACAGGCCTCAAGCAAATCCAGAAATTAACTGGATGCGTGGCTGCCTTAAGCCACTTCATCTCCCGATTAGGAGAAAAGGCACTACCTCTTTATCGCCTTCTTCGACGCACCGAACACTTCGAGTGGACGGATGCGGCCACGGCTGGATTGGAAGAAATAAAGGTCGTCTTGGCCGCGCCAAATATCGGCGAACCAATGCTGTTATATATAGCGGCAACACACCAAGTTGTAAGCGCAGTGCTCGTCGTCGAACGAGAGAGGGACGGACATAAGTTCCCGCTTCAAAAGCCGGTATACTACATGTCCACTGTCCTCACTCCATGCAAATCACGGTACCCACATTATCAAAAGATAGCATACGCGGTCTTCATGGCATCCCGGAAACTACGACACTACTTTCAAGAGTGTTCAATTACGGTGGCCTCTGAAGTACCACTCAACGACATAATAAATAACCGTGATGCCACAGGCCGGATTGCTAAATGGGCTATTGAGCTCCTCCCGTTCGACATAACATACAAACCACGGCGAGCCATTAAGTCACAAGTACTGGCTGATTTCGTCGCCGAATGGACAGAAGCCGAACTCCCTAAAGAGTACGACGCGTACTCCAATTGGATCATGCACTTTGACGACTCTAAAATGCTGGCTGGTCTGGGGGCAGGCGTCGTCCTGACATCCCCCACCGGAGGTCGGTCCAATAAGTACTCCAAATATTATACGCAGACTCCAACAACGCAGCAGAATATGAGGCCCTGTTACATGGTCTCCGGATGGCAGTCTCCATGGGCATTCACGGGATTCGAACCTCGCAATATCTCAAATAAATGGAGATTCCGATGCCAAGGATCTGAAAATGGCGGCTTACCGCAACGCCGTCCTCAAAATGTCAGCTCGGTTCGAGGGGCTCGAATTCCACCATGTGGTCCGAGAAAACAATCAAGCGGCGGATATCCTCGCCTGCATCGGCGCTAAGCGCGACCCTGTCCCACCTAATATCTTCTTGGAAAGGCTGTTTAAGCCATCCGTGGCATGGGAAGGTGAGACCGGCAACAACAGTTTGGACCCGGCCACAACGCCAGATACCAAACACTTTGACGTAATCGGAGGCTCTGCCACCGAAATAACGCCTTCGGCCCACGTGATTATGGCTGTCATCGCCCCGTGGACAGAACCCTTCTTAGCCTACCTAACTAGGCAAGAACTCCCTGAGGACCCAAACGAGGCACGTTGCATTCTGCGGCGGTCTAAAGCCTACAAGGTCCACGAGGGAGAGCTTTATAAGAAAAGAGTTACTGGAGTACTTCAAAGGTGCATCTCCGAAGAGGAAGGACGGCAACTTTTGGCAGAAATTCATGCTGGACTCGGCGGCCACCACGCCGCAGCTCGGGCCCTTGTAAGCAAGGCCTTCCGTACAGGTTTTTACTAGCCGACGGCTCGAGCAGACGCACAGGACCTCGTCCAACATTGCGTCGGTTGCCAGCTTTTTGCAAACCAAAGCCATCTGCCACCTACTGCTCTCCGAACAATCCCCATTACTTGGCCCTTCGCGGTCTGGGGGCTTGATATGGTCGGACCCCTTAAAGGAGGAAGCCATAAGAAAAAGTACCTATTGGTCATGGTGGATAAATTCACCAAATGGATAGAAGCCCAACCAGTTAAAACGGCCGAGTCCGGACCAGTGATAGACTTCATATCTGGGGTTGTACACCGTTACGGCGTCCCCCATAGCATCATCACCGATAACGGCTCGAACTTTACAGCCGACGAGGTAAAAACTTGGTGCGACAACATGGGCATTAAGCTCGATTATGCCTCCGTCTATCACCCCCAAACAAACGGTCAGGTCGAGCAAGTAAATGGTCTCATTATGAGCGGCATTAAACCCAGATTAGTGCGATCTTTGAAGGAATAAGATACACACTGGGTTGAGGAGCTCGACTCCGTACTATGGGGGCTGCGGACCATGCCGAATCGCACTACCGGATACACACCGTTTTTATGGTGTACGTCACAGAGGCGGTACTGCCCTGCGACATCATTCATGACTCACCTCGAGTGCGCATGTACGAAGAGAAAGAAGCTGAGCTTGATTGGCAGGACAGTTTGGATGCCCTGGAGGAGGAGCGTGACGTGGCAAAAGCCCGCTCCGCATTCTATCAGCAACAGGCTCGACGGTATCAAAGCAGAGAAGTACAGGCCAAAACTTATAATGTTGGCGAACTTGTTCTACGCCTACCAGAGAAGAAAAAGGACAAGCTCAAGCCCAAATGGGAAGGTCCCTTCATTATTGACAATGTTTTGACTGGTGGAGCGTACCGTCTACGCGATGCATCGGACAATCGACTCAAGCCAAACCCATGGAACGCGGCCAGACTCCGAAGGTTTACGCCTAGTGCCGGACTCTGTGTTCGTCTCCTTACCTCCGTCAATTTATATATATATATCTGTTACCTGTCTTTCTTTCTTTCTTTCTTCCCTTTTTCTTCACGGCCTTAAAAGGTTAAAATGTGTCTTGACTACACAATCTTGACGCGCTAGGCGTGCTCATTATACCTGGGGGCTTCTTATACAGAAGCTTAATATAACTATGTTCCGGGCTCTATGCCCCCCGCACATGTGTTACTTTTCCACATGTACCTTTTCTTCGCCATTATATGCATCGATATGACTTAAGTTTTGGCCAAGCTGGGTTGCCTGGCTCTTGTGTTTATGCCCTACGTTCCCGTTAATTCGGCTAGGGCATAAGGGGAGCACCTCTGCGATTGTTACTGCCGGGTCAGCCGGATGTGTACCTCAGACTGGGTGAAGCCAAAAGCTAGCGTTCTTAAGGGAATATTCGGTCGGTGAACAAAAGATGACTTTTACTTATTTCAATACATGCCCCCAGATGTTTATATCCATGCGTCTCTTTTCGCAGTTCGGGCATGCACATTAATGCATGCGTACCCAGGGAAAGGAACCCTTAACGGAACTATTCTCCCTGGAAGATGTTTCTTACTATCCATGTAATATAACATAGCTAGTTGGGTACTTGTCTGTTCAAGCACTTATGACCCCTACGCCTGGTTTCCACGCGTACCCCGGTTTTTACATAACTGAGCGGGTATTCGGATACACTCCGGACTGTCGGGTCCGGAGGTCGAAGCGAAAAGGTTCGCCATGACAAATGATTTACAATCCGGCTAGGGACAATATATGTCACTTGAAGTACACAGTCATTTAGACTGACTAAATTCTTCTTCTATACCATCCAACAGGCTGTCTAGCCTACAATCCTGTTGGGAATACTTTGCGGCTAATTTCACCTGGTCATACACCAACTGACGGGGATCTCTTTCCCATCAGACCCCACAGGTCCGACCTCGGCCATGTGGTTCGGGTCAGCCTTGGTATATCGAGTCTTCACCATGGCCCAGGCTTCCCTTGCACCTTGTCGGCAGGCAGATATCTTCCATAATCGGAAGCGCCGCCGCGCTCCCTTGAGCATCTCTACGAGCTCTCCCATGCCTCCTAGCAGGGAGGCGGATGGCCACAAGGCCTGGGCAATGCCCTGCATCACCTGCCGAACTTGTTCGTGCAGTTGTGAGAGCTCTGGCAGAAGATCACCCGCAGACCCGGGCATCTCCTCTGCGGGACGACCCGTCAGCATACCTACAGATATAACTCTGTTAGCCGGCTTCTTCGCCGAACTCTATAAAAGTTCGTTCAAGCACTTACTAAAAATGCCGCGTCGAAACCTCTTATTCTCCTTTACGGAGTCAGCAAGCTGGGCCTGAACATCTTTCAGTTCAACGCCCAGCCGGGTATTGGCATCTTGGAGATCGTTTTTCTCCCGCCTAACCTGCGTAAGCACGCGCTCGCCAGCCTTTAGCTGTCGTTGAGCATGTTGCTCATCCCCTCGCACGACCTCCGGATTCACTCCAGGATCATCTGCAGAATCTATTGTTAGATTTGCATGCATGCCGCATACTAACCGGTACATGTCATTCTTTTTGATAGAAACAAGTGTTACCAGATGGGGCCTTCTCGGACTCCTTCATCGCGACAACTGCGGCCCGTAGCTGGGCTTTGCACTCCTCCAGCTCTTGAGACAACTGGGTATTCTTCTCCGTAAGAACCTACGCAAATAATGATCCTTAAATCAGTTGTGTCAACTGTTTCAAGTCTCAGGGGCTACTGGTATACATAATTATCAGATTTTCTTACCCGTATATCCTTTACATACTTGTCCGTGGCTCTGGCAAGACCATTTTGAGCAGCTCAGATGTACGCGTCTCCGGAGTTGAAGGCATCAAACGCCTCTTCGGAGAAACAAGGGTCGCGGAGTACGGCCCGGCGACGCCTGTGATTCATGGCACTCTCCACTTCAGAATTCGTAGCGGACAACCTATCCGCATCCTCTGTAGGAGGAACATCCAGCGTTGTCCCCACGTTAGCATCTACCTGTAAGTCCGGCTCTGGAACCCGACTGGTGGAGGCGTGGCCGGCAGGCTCTCCGGATACGGTCCGGCGAGCGTTTTTCCTGCCAGGAACCATGGACGTCATTATATTTTCAAGACGACAACCACGGAGCAGGGTTCTTTTTCATACCTCCGCGACGGCGTCTCAGTCTTGACCGCCTTCCTTTTAAGCCTGCCTGGTTTCGGTGCCCCTTGTTGGTGAGTCACTGCGGGTTAGGCATGGCATCCCGAGGGCCTTCCCTGTAAGACACCAAATGTGTGCGGTAGGTGAAGTGCAAAAAAGGGATCCTTCTCGGAAGTTGGGACTCCGATTTTACTTACATGCGATGCAGGGAGTAGTCCAGGATAATCGGCTATGATGGCCACCAAGGCACCGTCGCAGCTTAACTGATAGAACGTCATGTCGATGAGCTCCACAAATGTGTCCGGATCTTCTTCGAGTCCGGGGTCGAGGGCCCGGTCAGGGTCCTCTGGTTGTGGAGACGGGCTGTGGACCTCCCTAATAGCTTTTCGCAGTTCCTGCTATGAAATAGCAAGGTAAATACTTATGACGAAGAATGCGGGAAGGTCTGGAGTAAAAAGTAACAGCTCACCCAGTTTGGGGGGTTGTACACGGAGAATCTATCCCGTGGCTTAATGCGGATGAATGATGTCTACTACGCAACCTTCTTCTTGTAGACGTTGTTGGGCTTCCAAGTGCAGAGGTTTGTAGGACAGTAGCAAATTTCCCTCAAGTGGATGACCTAAGGTTTATCAATCCGTGGGAGGTGTAGGATGAAGATGGTCTCTCTCAAACAACCCTGCAACCAAATAACAAAGAGTCTCTTGTGTCCCCAACACACCCAATACAATGGTAAATTGTATAGGTGCACTAGTTCGGTGAAGAGATGGTGATACAAGTGCAATATGGATGGTAGATATAAGTTTTTGTAATCTGAAAATATAAAAACAGCAAGGTAACAAGTGGTAAAAGTGAGCGTAAATGGTATTGCAATGCTAGGAAACAAGGCCTAGGGTTCATACTTTCACTAGTGCAAGTTCTCTCAACAATAATAACATAATTGGATCATATAACTATCCCTCAACATGCAACAAAGAGTCACTCCAAAGTCAATAATAGCGGGGAACGAACGAAGAGATTATGGTAGGGTACGAAACCACCTCAAAATTATTCTTTTCGATCAATCCGTTAGGCTATTCCTATAAGTGTCACA
Source organism: Triticum aestivum (assembly GCF_018294505.1). Classification (NCBI taxonomy): domain Eukaryota; kingdom Viridiplantae; phylum Streptophyta; class Magnoliopsida; order Poales; family Poaceae; genus Triticum; species Triticum aestivum. The sequence goes on along the minus strand of NC_057802.1, from coordinate 487,161,227 downwards.
AATAGCCCTAGAGTTCGTAGTAAAATAACACCTTAAGACACACATCAACCAAAACCCTAATATCACCTAGATACTCCAATGTCACCTCAAGTATCCGTGGGTATGATTATACGATATGCATCACACAATCTCAGATTCATCTATTCAACCAACACATAGAACCTCAAAGAGTGCCCAAAGTTTCTACCGGAGAGTCAAGACGAAAACGTGTGCCAACCCCTATGCATAGGTTCATGGGCGGAACCCGCAAGTTGATCACCAAAACATACATCAAGTGAATCAATAGAATAACCCATTGTCACCACGGTTATCCCACGCAAGACATACATCAAGTGTTCTCAAATCATTAAAGACTCAATCCGATAAGATAACTTCAAAGGGAAAACTCAATCCATTACAAGAGAGTAGAGGGGGAGAAACATCATAAGATCCAACTACAATAGCAAAGCTCGCGATACATCAAGATCGTATCACCTCAAGAACACGAGAGAGAGAGAGATCAAACACATAGCTACTGGTACATACCCTCAGCCCCGAGGGTGAAGTACTCCCTCCTCGTCATGGAGAGCGCCGAGATGATGAAGATGGCCACCGGTGAAGGTTCCCCCCTCCGGCAGAGTGCCGGAACAGGGCCCTGATTGGTTTTTGGTGGCTACAGAGGCTTGCGGCGGCGGAACTCCCGATCTATTCTGTTCTCCGATGGTTTTAGGGTATATGGAGATATATAGGCGAAAGAAGTCGGTAAGGGGGGCCACGAGGGGCCCACGAGGGTGGTGGGCACCCCCCCTGCCTCGTGCTCTCCTCGTTGATCCCCTGACGTGCACTCCAAGTCTCCCGTATTGCTTTCTTTCCAAAAATAACTTTTCCGAAGGTTTCATTCCGTTTGGACTCCGTTTGATATTCCTTTTCTGCGAAACATTCAAACAAGGGAAAAAACAGAAACTGGCACTGGGCTCTGGGTCAATAGGTTAGTCCCAAAAGTAATATAAAAGTGCATAATAAAGCCCATAAACTGTTGGAACACGCGGTACGCTACGCTAGCGCCAAATAAAATTTTCTACCGCGCACCCAATATCATGCTGCTGGAAATATATCACGGGATCGGGTTTACCACTAGACGCGCAGTCACCACAGCGGAAGTAGAGTTGGTGATGCGTATAGCCGATCTCCCGGGCCGTCTCCTCCTCACGTTGCCGATCTCCCGCGAACAGCGAAGACCCGTGAACGGTGATCTCCCGCGAACGGCACCTCGCGGTTCCCTCGAACGGTTCGTCCAAGCACCGCAGATGCGATGCCTCCAAGGTATCCACACGTACGGGGAGCAGCGTCGAGCGGCGGACTGCTAGGTCCGGTCGCGCGGCATGGGCATGGGGAGTGGCGGTGGCTAACCAGGGTTCAATCCGATCAACCCTAAGTGGTGTGCCCACTCCCCTTTATATAGACCTCCGAGGTGGGCTCAACACTTGAGCCCACTAGGAGTCCACATCCATTTTCCACTCAGATCCAATCCGAATGGGCTGCAGCCCCTTAAGTGTGCGACCCTATACGTTCACGTACACATGGACACGACCAGAGTCGATAGTTGGTAGCGGCTCCTAGCAGAACTTGCCAACTCCCATGTGGGCGTAAAGTCGTTTGAAGAACCTTAACAATGTGGCATATGCAACATTCCTTTTGCCTCAAGATATTTGTTGTCGAGCTCAAGGCGAGTACTTCTCACCCTTGTGTTAGCTCGACCTCTCTTCTCGAAACCATGATACAGATTCCCGAACTAGGTTAACACTTAACCCAAGTCGCATGGGCACGCTTTCTGAATCTGATCACTTGAGAGGGCCCAGAGAATATCTCTCCAAATAGGAGGGGCAAATTCCATCTTGGTCAACCATGTCTCGCGGCATGTCTCACGACTCACCTGAAAGCTACCTTTATAACTACCCAGTTACGGAGTAGCGTTTGATAGACCCTAAGTGAGTCGATCCTCATCCCGAGAACATGCAAGGACCTCAGGTCTAGGACATGGCATAGACATTGCACTTGAGACTAACAGATGACTATATCTCGTTGCGTCTCAAAGTGGGTCTGTCCGGCTCGGTGATCTCCATCCCCGAGCCCATACTATCGGTTTAGCATCTCCATGCACATGACTTGTGAAACATAGTCATCAACCGAGTCGTATACTAGTCAAGGATATGTGTCCGCATAACCTTATCAACTAGGGACCATTAAAACAATCATCATACAATACATAGTTCCACAAACATGTCACGTACTTATTGATACATATCATTGATGATGTTCAAGGACAATACAAAGGACTCATGAATACATATGAAAATATCATCATCACATGATTGCCTCTAGGGCATATCTCCAACATAAACATCCAAAACAGATAATATAATAGCATGAAACAATCAAAAATTATAGATACGTTGGAGACGTATCAGCATCTCCAAGCTTAATTCCTGCTCGTCCTCGAGTAGGTAAATGATAAAAACAGAATTTTTGATGTGGAATGCTACTTGGCATAATTTTAATGTAATTCTTCTTAATTGTGGTATGAATATTCAGATCCGAAAGATTCAAGATAAAAGTTCATATTGACATAAAAGTAATAATACTTCAAGCATACTAACTAAGCAATTATGTCATCTCAAAATAACATGGCCAAAGAAAGTTCATCCCTACAAAATCATATAGTTCAGTCATGCTCCATTTTCGTCACACAAGAATGCTCTTATCATGCACAACCCCGATGACAAGTCAAGCAATTGCTTCATACTTTAGTAATCTCAAACTTTTTCAACCTTCACGCAATACATGAGCGTGAGCCATGGATATAGAACTATGGGTGGAATCTATACCTATACCTATACTAATTAGCGACTTCCAAGAAACTACCACGTTAATTAGAATTTACGGACTGTTAATCTGGTGGGGTCGAGTTATAACGGTGTAGATTTACTGTTGGATTAAAACATGACAACCGACATGACTCCTTTCACCGTAATCTTCCCCTGGAGTTCTGAACGATGCCAAATTAGGGATCTTCCCCGACCTCTCTCTTCTTCACGTCATGTAGCCGCCGCCGACATCCATCAAAATTGGCTATAGGCGCAAACCTCTTCAGCCGCTGCCAGCACATCCTCCTCCGCCTGTTCTCTATTCCATCCTCTAATCTTCCCTCCTCTAATCTACTTGCAAGAGTTATTAATCGCATCATGTTCGCGTCCGCGTGCGTTGCGTTTCCGGCCGCAAAGCTTGATCAAGTACATGCTGGATCAGTAGTTTGTGCATGTGTAGGTTCAAGTTGAGCTCCATGCATGAACGTGTCGGAAGGATTCGTCACTGTTCCCAAGCCGAAGCTGCAAGCAAGTACGATCAACAAAACTTCTTGCTATCAGTTGTGCCTCTCATGCGTGTCATAGCTGCCGGAAAAAAATCTTTGTTTACCTGTACGGCTGTGCGTACGTACGCACTTGGTGTGTTTATAGCCGGAATCGATCAAACTGCTTGGGGAGCTTGGGTATGTGTACGTGCATGACAGCCTGGCCTTCGTGCGATGTGAGTCATAACTCAGCAATTCCAGTCCTCCTCCTCTCTTGATAACTACAGTTGTTAAATATGATAGTCTTCTCCAGCTTTTTCCGATGGATACTGAGATTGTATCATGCGCAAATACTTGCTGCAGCCTGCAGGAGCATGTCTAGCCGTCGGAGACAAGCAATACTTCGCCAAAACAATACCAACAGGAGTAGTATTTGTCCAGCGATGACATCGTCCATGTCTATTGATGTGATTGGCACATCACCACAGGTAGTCCCTCCTCAATAGATGTACTGTTCTATGTAGCTGTTTTTGCATGAAACACTTCATGTATAGCATGCAAGCATCATGGCTATGTATTCCTGTATCAATGGTGTGTTGGGTTGCTATTTGCTGAAAGATGGCAATATTTCCCATCAGATCTTCCTCTTTATTAGTTTCTTTGCAAGATAATTGTTATAGTTGATTTGTTGACCAATTTTTTTGAAGTCATACTGAACCTGAAGCATGCCTGGGGGTTCTAAGTTCCTAATAATTATTCAGATGACTTATTATGTAGTTGGACAGTTCCTACATCTGCATATATACACGCCAAACTGTGCATGTTATCTTCCAAATAAAAATATAGAGAATAAATAAATCTTCATACGCTACAGCTTCAAGATCAATATTTAATTGGGTATCTTTTAGCATACTTGCAGTTATTGGTTCATGGTTTTTGCTCAGGGATTTATTCCGGAAGTGTATCAGTCAAGGCGAAGAAACTGTATCCTGATGGTGCCCAACACGCGAATGATATGTACTGTCTCTATTTCCAGCTCAACTGTCAGTTCTGGGAGCTGACTGGAGCTTGCATGCTAGGTGCTCATGATGCGGTGGAATTTCTTCCATGGCCATTCAAACAACCACCCCATGCGTCTTGTCGCAGCTATCACCCATGTTGCATGCGTAAGATTGATAAGAGATCAAATAGTGAAAAGAAGGTAGCCAATGTAGGATGCTTGCGGATGTGTTGCTATTTGACTACACACCTTGCATGTATGTGTTGTTTTGCTATTTATATCGTAAGATGGAACATCAAAGACCTGCCAAAAAAAGGACCGAACATCCAAGAGAGGATTTACTCACCCTTATTCTCTATCATATATGTGGATTTCAAGTAAATAATGTTGCCCATCTAAATTTCTAATTGCGCAATGTAGGACGCTTCACTTTGAGCTTTGTAGTTGTTCTCTTCAACTTTATAAACAACTCATATTTATGTGATAAATACCATGTCGCTTTGTATCTGATAGTCTATTTGCATGCACTTAGATTCTTTTTTGGTTATTTTCTGTTTCGATTTGGCTTCCAGCTTCCAGGGGAAGCTAATATAGTATCATCTGGATGGAACCAGCCGCAGGTTGTACAGACATGCAGTCCTAATTCACTGCACGCCTTGCATGTTTGATCCGTTTCTCATTATGTCGTAAGGTGGAATATCAAAGTGCTGCCAACAAAAAAATATGGATTATCAAAGAGATGATGCTGTCAGCGCTGTTCCCCTTCATATATGAGGGTTGTAAGTATACTTTGTTTCCCATCTAATTTTCTAATTGTAGAATATAAGATGTTTAACTTTGAGGTTTCCCATATATCTTCAATAGTTCTTCTTCTTAACGTTTTTAATTGGACGAACCTCAAAGGTGATTTACGTCGTAAGATGGATTATCCAAGAGCTGCCAAAATTGTAAGATCATTTATTTGCTGTTCGGATTTGGATTCCTAGGGTAGCTAATATATTATTTTTGTTGATGCAAAGGGCCACAAGCTCTACAGACTTGCAATCCTGTTGGCTTCATGAGTGGATGCATGTTGTGTTCCTTATGTCGTAAGATGGGTTATCCAAGAGCTGCCAATTTTTTTTTTTTGATATTACAGGAGGGGATGTTGTCACCATTATTCGCCTTTATATATGTGCATTGTAAGTGAAATCTTTATCCCATCTAATTTTCTAATTGTACCATGTAAGATGTTGAGTTTTGAGAGATCCTATATATATTGCCAGTGTTGTTCATCGAGATTTTTAATCACTCTTCCAGGAAGTCCGCCTTCATATATGAGGGTTGTTACTATATTTTTTCCATCTAATTTTCTAATTGTACGATATCGCATGTTGCACTTTGAGGTTTCACACATATCTTCAATAGTTGTTCTACTCAACCTTTTTAATTGGACGAACCTAGCCAATCTTTGCATGCAAATTTTTACGACCACTGCGATCGATGATGGCACCCAGTATCTTACATGGGTTTTAGTCTGAAGCTAATATTTCCATGAGAAAGATACTATTGATTTGAATCTGATAATCCATTTCCATGCACACTTAGATAAAAAAAATTGTTGTTCGGAATTGGATTCCAAGGAAAGATAATATATTATCTGTGTTGATGTAAAAAGGGCACAGGTTCTACAGACTTGCAATCCTGTTAGACTTCATGATTGCATGCCTGTTTTGTTCTTTACATGTAAGATGGATTATCCAAGAGCTGCCAAAAAAAATGTATTATATACGAGAGGATGTTGTCACCATTATTCACTTATAATGTGTGGGTCGTAAGTGAAATCTTTATCCCATCAAATTTTCTAATTGTACGATGTAAGATGTTTCCGTTTGAGAGTTCCTATCTACTCCCTCCGTTCCTAAATATAAGTCTTTGTAGAGATTTCACTATGAACCACATACGGATGTATATAGATGCATTTTAAGTGTAGATTCATTCATTTTGCTCCGTATGTAGTCCACCTAGTGAAATCTCTACAAAGACTTATATTTAGGAACGGAGGGAGTATCTTGCAAGTGTTTTTTTTGGCTGGGAACTATGGGGCAAACCCCCACAGCATATCAAAAACTTTATTAAACAAAGTAACAAAGATACAAAAGCTGATTACAAGGAGTGATCTAGAAAAAGAAGCTAAACTAAAAGGAGAGGAGGGGGCATAAAAGCGTTACTACACTAAGCCTTAAGGGGGAAGGAAAGAGATCCACTTGAGAAGGTCATCCTTGTAGGCAGATTTAATCCTATATTGCAACAAAGAGATATCATGCCTAAAAGCAGCACGCCATTTATAAAATCTGGCCCTCTCATTCCTGAAAACCTTGGCATTTCGAATGATCCAAATGTTCCAACATGCAGTGAACACCACTTTAGAGAAAAAAGGCTTGTCAAAATCATTCCTAGCCTGAATAGCCACATCAGACATAGAGTTCCCTGCAGGCCAATCAATTTTCAGGTAATTCCAGATACGAACACTGAAATTGCAGTTGAAGAAAAGATGATCCCTGGTCTCTCGAACCTGCAGGGGGCAGAGTCTGCAATGCACACCATCCTCCATGTGCTAATGCCTTCTTTCCACCATATCCTTTGTATTCAGCCTGTCCATGATGAGCATCCAAGCAAACACCTTAATCTTGAGAGTACAGGATGATTTCCATATCCAACAGAGCAGAGGGTTAAAGGTTTCAGACTGAAATGTGTGGGAGTAAAACATCTTGGGTCTATACTGCTTGGAAGAGTTCTGCCAAAACCACACATCCTTAGAGCCAGATACTCTGCTATGAGAACCCATCATAGATTGAATCATGCCCAACTCTCCAAAAGCCAAAGCAGACAGGGGGAGATGAAAATGCTGTACAATATCCTGAGAACTGAAGAACTCCTTGACTGTAATCCATGGGTCCTTCACATAAGAAAATAACCTAGGAAATCTTGATTCAAGAGGAGAGACCTCATCACCAATATTCCAGTTATCTGACCAGAACAGGGCAGTGTCACCATCATTAACCTCAACCCAAGGACACTCTCTAAAACTCAGCATAACCTTGCAAATATCCTTCCACCAGAAAGAGCCACAAGTAGATGTTCCTTGAGGCACCCTTCCATGGTAGTAAGAGTCCCAAATGAGAGATACCCAAGGAATATCATTTTTATTGAGGAAGTTACTAGCACGTTTGAGGAGCAAGGAAACATTTTGTACCCCCAGATTGAGAATACCAAGACCACCCCTGTTTTTTGGCCTACAAATGAGCTCCCAAGCAGCAAGGTAGGGGGCAGGTTCATCTCTATTCTTTCTCCACAAACACTGCCTCTGAATTCTCTCTAACTGCTTGAGGATTCCAGCTGGAACAGCCAAACTGCACATAAAAAAGATGGGCATTGAAGACAGAGCAGAGTTCAGAAATTGAAGCCTCTCCCCTTGATTGAGAAAAGAGGAACTAGCAGTCATTCTTCTTTCCATACAGCCCACCAGAGGCATAAAGTCCACCATTTTGGGCCTTGTGGTTCCCACTGGCAGCCCAAGATAAGTGAAAGGCATCTTTCCTATCAGGCAACCAAAAGCAACAGCAAGATCATTCATCACAATAGGATCAACATTTATGGGGATGAGGAAAGATTTGTGGTAGTTGACATCAAGGCCAGTGGACTGAGCAAACACTTGAAGCATATCTTTCAGGGCCAGGAGCTGAATCCTGTTAGCAGGTAAGATGATTAAGGTATCATCTGCATATTGGATCACAGGGTAATCCTGGTCATGACAAGGGATAGGCAGTTGGAGAATTCCTCTTCTGAACATGTCATTGATGACAGATTGTAACAGATCAGCAGCAATAACAAAGAGAAGTGGGGAGACAGGGTCACCCTGCCTGACCCCCTTTTTACAAACAAATTTTCTCCCAGGGACACCATTAAGAAGAACTTAGGAAGTACCAGTGCCCATCAGCTGCTTCATCCAGAGAATCCATTTCTCATTAAAACCTTTGTGCCAAAGAATCTGAAAAAGAGGCTCATGTTCCAGAGAGTTAAAAGCCTTTTCAAAATCTAACTTAAGGATTACAATTGGCCTCCTAGATTGATGGCACTGATGCAAATACTCAAAAGTCCAGCCAATACAATCCTGGATTGTTCTGCTCTTAATAAAACCATATTGGTTCTTGTGAATGCACTGCAAGATCACCTCTTGAAACCTATTTGCTGCCATTTTAGAAAGAAACTTCAGGCCCATACTAGTGAGAGAAATAGGCCTATAATCTCCAACCTCTTCAGGTGCAAGCTTTTTAGGTACAAGAGTAATGTAAGAATCATTAATGTTACCCAAGATAGCACCACCCTCATAGAATTCCTGAGCTAGCTCATAAAAGTCCTGAGAGATTAGATGCCAACATTTTTTGAAAAACAGGCCATTAAAGCCATCAGGACCTGGAGCTTTATCCACAGGCATATGCTGAACCACCTTGTCCATTTCATCTTTTCAAAAGGTTTGGTGAGAATGTCAAGGCGTTCCACAGGGGTGATGAGAGCAGAGAGGTCAAAGCCCATGACAATGCCTCTTGATGTGCCCATCCTATTTTTAAAACAATTCCAGATGATTCCTTCCATTTGAGCATGATCATTGATCACAGTACCACCAGGCAATTTGAGACTTGCAATAGAATTCCTCCTGTGCCTTTCAGTGGCCATGGCATGGAAAAACTTTGTATTTTACCCTCCCACCTTAATGTATCTGATAGTACACCTTTTCTTCCAATAAAGGAATTGCAAATGTAGCAATTTCTCCAGGTGCACTTTGACAATTTTCCTGAAGTTAAGCTCCTGAATAAACAGAGGCCTCCACTCCTCCAAGTCATCCAACAGCAAAATAACATGATTACATTTACCAATCAGGAGCTTCAACTCAGAAACATTCATTTGCCATTTTGAAGGCACAATCTGAGAGACTTGAACTTATCAGCAATTCTAGCAGTTATGTGTCCCTTCCTAGAAGGTATTTTCCAAGACTTAGCAACACAATCGATAAATCCTTCCAGCTCCAACCAATAGTTCTCAAACCTAAATAGATTTGACTTAGGGATATATGTTTTGATTGTGACAACACATGGGACATGATCGGATGCATTCCTAGCAAGGGGGAGCACTTCAGTCATAGGATAGACAGAAATCCAGTCTACTGAGGTGAAAAACCAGTCCAATTGCTCAAGAAGTGGGCTGTCTTGCATATTGGACCAAGTGAAAGCTCTTCCCTTGATGGGTAACTCTAGAAGGCCCAAATGCCCAATTATCTCATTAAAGATGAACATGTCATTTATGTCCCCTCCAGGCAAATTCTTGTTATCTATGGAACTAATGAAATTAAAGTCTCCTAAAAGCAGCCAATTCTCATCAACAGGAATATTTAGGTTATATAGCCAAGTGACAAAATTATCTCTAGCTTCACCCTGACAAGGCCCATATACAGCAACCAAAGTCCATTTTTCATTGTTCTGTCTGGACACAAACTCAACAACTACAGCAAACTGCTGAATTTCAATTAAAGTTCCAAGAAAAACAAAGGAGTTCCAGACCACAAGAATTCCCCCAGAGGCTCCCATTGCAGGAGAGAAAGCAAAAATGTCAAATCTTTTAGGGCAGAAACTCTTAATTGACCTAGAGTCAAAAGATGAGCATTTGGTTTCCTGCAAACAGGCAACAACACACTGACTTTCATCAATTTTTTGCCTAACTGCTCTCTGCCTAGCCTCAGAATTTAAACCTCTGACATTCCAGCACAAAACATTCCAGTTTCTACAAAGGTTACTCATTAAAACATAAAGTGATAAGGTCCACAAAGCATACAACACACAATGCTATATGAACAAAAGAGCACATAACAGTCTGACCCAGCACCAATACAATAAAGTTTGCATGACAAAGTGACCAACAAAAGGACAACATAAGAGCAAATTCAAAGGCTTGCCAGACCCAATAATAAAGGAGCACACTATTAATTTGCATTAGTGGCAGCAGCATGAGGTGGATCCACCATAAGAGCATCCACAGTTAGGAGTTGAGCATCAATCTCCAGTTCCCTTCCAATTTCTTGCAGACGAGCAACAGGTGTAGCTGGTGGGATCTCCTCCTGGGCTGGGTCATCTGGCATCTCAGCAGTGAAAGGCTTTGCTCTGGGATTCCTCCTTTTGGGCTGCATAGAAAGCTCCTGGAAGGTGGGCTTGAAACCATCACGTTGGGCCGAGCTCCTGGTGCATCTTCGAACAGATGTGTCCATAATGGGAGTGGGCACCAACGTCTTGCGAGGCCTTCTAGCTTTAGGGGGTGCTGCAGTTGGAGAAGAGGAAAGCTGAATGTCTGTAACATCTTCAAAGAACAAAGCCCGAGCAACCGGCCTAATTGGCTCCTGGTCCCTCCAGGTCAGCATAGGTAAATCCATGTCTCTGAAGGCCAAGTCCCAACTACTCTTAGATAAAACCACTGGCTCAATAGGCTGCATAGAAACAGGTTTTGGAACAATGTAGACAACAGGAGCCTGCAGAAGGTTTTCAAAAGACCTTCTCCATACCATCTCAGGCGGCAAAGGAGGCCCAAAAGGAACAGCAGCAGGCAGCTCCACTTCAGGCACAATCAGAGGAGGCTGGTAAACCACAATAGCCCAGTTTCTAACATCATTAATATCGTCATCCAAAAGAACATTATCATCCTCAGGCAGCTCCTCATCAGATGAAACAACAGGAATAACATGATTCTGCTGGACAGCATCAGAAATGGGTTGTGCAGAAACATCGATCACCATAGATTCCTGATCTTGTGGAACAGGCTGGTCCACTGGCTCATTCCAATCACCCCAGTTGTTGTCTTCCACATCATTGACGGCAGGCTCTGGAGGAGGAGGAGGGACATCATTCCATCCCAGGGCTGCATACGGAGGCAAAATGAACGGTGGCAGTTCCGGGAACGGCACCCCGGGAACCGGATGCGGATTGTCATTGATGGGCATTCGGTCTTCATCTTGTGGCATCTGTTCAGCAAAATTCGCTCCCAAAATATACAGAGGAGCCGTCCAAGAGACCCTCGCGCCACCTCAAGTAGCATAATCCATGAAGACGACATCACGGGGCACAAGAACATCTTCAGGGAAAGAAGCAAAAACCAGAGACCGTACCAGATATGGATCATCACTAATCCCATGATGAAACTTGCCGAACGTGTTCACAACAGCTCTGATACAATCAGTATTGCGAAGATCTAAAGGGATGCCCAAGAACATGAGTAAACCTTGACGGAAACCTTGGGCGCCCCTGAAAGACTCCCCCTCATCATGCTTCATGAAGCGAACAAAACTATCATTACCCAGCGGCTGCGGAGGGAGTTGAAGCAACTGGAACCGGACAACAGCATCACGAAGCTCAAAAAGACCTACAGAGCGAATCCAGGGCTGCGCCGACTCTGACTAAAACACCATGTGCTTGCAGCCACTGCACAACCTCTTCCCTAGCAGCACCTATCTGATCGGGCGGAGGGATCGGCATTACCTCAGCAAGCATAAACTCTTCATGGCGGCGCACAATTGGGGTATGCGGCGTCACAAAGGTTCGCGGCACCCGGTCTTCTCCACCGTCAACAATGTGGCCGGGACATAGAGCAGAGGATCCAGATGGAAGTTGGCCATGGGAGCGGAGCACTCACGCTCCGGCGACGCCGACGGCGAGTGCAGCGGTGGAGGAGGCGTAGCAGACGGCGGAGACGAAGGAGTCTTGGGTCCAGGGCTGATGGGACTGGACGAGGGAGTAAATGTGGAAGTGCAAGGGAGGTCCGAGATTGGTAAATGCGACGTCAGAGAGATATTCTCGCTGGAGACCTCGGAAGTTGCAACGTTAGCGGGTTTTGGTTGCCAAACCCAACCCAAGATCCGAGCGAATTTGTTGCAATCTTTTTTAACATGCCCGACACGGCAGCAAGAGAGGCACCAGTGTTTTGACGTGCAAGCAGAAGAAAAATGTCCCTTTGCCAAACAAATCTGACACGTGTGAACTTCCTCAACCATTCCAGAAATCAAATCATCAAAATCTTCTCTTGCTTGTTGCGAAGAAGGAATATTAACAAGCCCAGGGGAGAGATCCTGCTCAGCCCTATCCAGCGGCCCAAAAGTCGTGCGCTCCTCCCGGCCCGTGGCACACACCGAAGATGACCCAACATGGCCTGGTATGTCCACATTCAAAGAACCATGATTCCCGCCCGAGGATGGCGGCGCCCGATCAGCCGGAGACAGTAGATCTTGCAAGTGTTGTTCATTGAGATTTCTAATTACTCTTCAAGAATTTGTCGATGTAAAAGACATGACGTCTAGGACTACATTGCAAGGCCACCCATACCACAAAATTAACTGTGGCTAAATTGCTTCATAACAAGTTATAAGGATAAGTGGGGAGCCCTTACTTCAAAGAAAAAAATGTAATGCATGACAAGTGCGGTGGAGATTAACCTACTTTCAAACAGGACATGTATCATGAGTATGGATAATGTGGATTCCATGAAGAATTTTGTCAACATATACAAAGGTGGTATCATGATAGCACAAAAACATTGTTTAGGTTGAAAACAAAATAGAATCTGAGAATCCATTTGTTTGCTATTACTGACATTGGCAATTATAAAGTGTTTTTTTTTTCTTATATGGTATAACATTTGATCACACAGTTCATATTAAAGCTCTGTGGTTGCATAATTAGTGTCGAATAACCTAAAAAGTCCAGCAGTTAGTATTTAGTCATATGATGATTGCACCAGTATTTAGTCATCAACACTTGCACCTACATGGGGTGCATATTGTACATATTTTACATCAATATTGAATATCTTAAAGCATTCTTTAGGCACACTTTCATACTTACCACATTTTTGTCATCATGTTTGTTCACTATATGTTGCTTATTCTCGATTAGATTACAATTAGATCTAACAATATACCTTATATGCCATTAGTTAGTAGACTTCGTATTATTATTGAGGCGGATATGATATTATGTTTGTTCATTGGTATGACATCATTAATTGTGATTAATTAGTAATACATACTTAACTCTCTAACAAATAAGATTTTAAGTATCTGACCAATCGCAAAAACATTATGAACAATAGTAGTAGGTATCTTTGAAATGTACATGAAATAACTAACATTATTTTATTTAGTAATATAGACAATCATTATGCAGTACTACTTCCGTATGTCTTCTTTGCTTTTTTAAATTGTTTCTCTGTTATCTTATGGGAGACACACACACGAGACACACACGCGTACTAGCCCGTGCGAATGCACGGGTTGGCGACTAGTAGAATATAATGATGGGGGTTATGTGGAGAAGACAAAAAGGGAGAAAGTCTCACATCAACGCGGCTAATCAATGAGCTATGGAGATGCCCACCGATTGTTGTAAATGCAAGGAGTAGGGATTGCCATGCAACGGATGCACTAGAGCTATACATGTATGAAAGCTCAACAAAAGAAACTAAGCGTGTGTGCATCCAACTTGCTTGCTCACGAAGACCTAGGGCATTTGAGGAAGCCCATTGTTGGAATATACAAGCCAAGTTCTATAATGAAAAATTCCCACTAGTATATGAAAGTGACAAAACAAGAGACTCTCTATCATGAAGATTATGGTGCTACTTTGAAGCACAAGTGTGGTAAAAAGGATAGTAACATTGTCCCTTCTCTCTTTTTCTCTCTTTTTTGGGCCTTCTTCTTTTTTTATGGCCTTTCTCTTTTTTTCCTCACTTGGGACAATGCTCTAGAAAATGATGATCATCACACTTCTATTTATTTACAACTCAATGATTACAACTCGATACTAGAACAAAGTATGACTCTATATGAATGCCTCCGGCGGTGTACCGGGATATGCAATGAACCAAGAGTGACATGTATGAAAGAATTATGAATGGTGGCTTTGCCACAAATACTATGTCAACTACATGATCATGCAAAGCAATATGACAATGATGAATGTGTCATGATAAACGGAACGGTGGAAAGTTGCATGGCAATATATCTCGGAATGGCTATGGAAATGCCATAATAGGTAGGTATGGTGGCTGTTTTGAGGAAGATATAAGGAGGTTTATGTGTGAAAGAGCGTATCATATCACGGGGTTTGGATGCACCGGCGAAGTTTGCACCAACTCTCAATGTGAGAAAGGGCAATGCACGGTACCGAAGAGGCTAGTAATGATGCAAGGGTAAGAGTGCGTATAATCCATGGACTCAACATTAGTCATAAAGAACTCACATACTTATTGCAAAAATCTACAAGTCATCAAAAACCAAGCACTACGCGCATGCTCCTAGGGGGATAGATTGGTAGGAAAAGACCATCGCTCGTCCCCGACCGCCACTCATAAGGAGGACAATCAAAGAACACATCATGTTTCAAATTTGTTACATAACGTTTACCATACGTGCATGCTACGGGACTTGCAAACTTCAACACAAGTATTTCTCAAATTCACAACTACTCAAGTAGCACAACTTTAATATCACTACCTCCATATCTCAAAACAATCATCAAGCATCAAACTTCTCTTAGTATTCAACACACTCATAAGAAAGTTTTTACTAGTCTTGAATACCTAGCATATTAGGATTAAGCAAATTACCATTCTGTTTAAGACTCTCAAAATAATATAAGTGAAGCATGAGAGTTCATCTATTTCTTCAAAATAAATCCACCGCCGTGCTCTAAAAGATATAAGTGAAGCACTAGAGCAAACAACAAACTACTCCAAAAGATATGAGTGAAGATCAATGAGTAGTTGTATAATTATGTAACTATGTGAAGACTCTCTAACATTTAAGAATTTCAGATCTTGGTATTTTATTCAAACAGCAAGCAAAACAAAAGAAAATAAAATGACTCTCCAAGCAAAACACATATCATGTGGTGAATAAAAATATAGCTCCAAGTAAAGTTACCGATGAATGAAGACAAAAGAGGGGATGCCTTCCGGGGCATCCCCAAGCTTAGGCTCTTGGTTATCCTTGAATATTACCTTGGGGTGCCTTGGGCATCCCCAAGCTTAGGCTCTTGCCACTCCTTACTCCATAGTCCATCGAATCTTTACCAAAACTTGAAAACTTCACAACACAAAACTTAACAGAAAACTCGTAAGCTCCGTTAGCGAAAGAAAACAAACACCACTTCAAGCTACTGTAATGAACTCATTCTCTATTTATATTGGTGTTAAACCTACTGTATTCCAACTTCTCTATGGTTTGTAAACTATTTTACTAGCCATAGGTTCATCAAAATAAGCAAACAACACACGAAAAACAGAATCTGTCAAAAAACAGAACAGTCTGTAGTAATCTGTAACTAACGCAAACTTCTGGAACTCCAAAAATTCTACCAAAATAGGACGACCTAGAAAATTTGTTTATTGATCTGCTGCAATTTGAATCAGTATTTTATCACGTTCTAGTTATTTTAAACAATTGTTTTCGTGAACAGAAAGTTTTTGGAATTTTCAGCAAGATCAAATAACTATCATCCAAGAAGATCCTATAGGTCTTACTTGGCACAAACACTAATTAAAACACAAAACCACATCTAAACAGAAGCTAGACGGATTATTTATTCCTAAACAAAACCAAAAAGCAAGAAACTAAAATAAAATTGGGTTGCCTCCCAACAAGCGCTATCGTTTAACGCCCCTAGCTAGGCATGATGATTTCAATGATGCTCACATAAAAGATAGGAATTGAAACATAAAGAGAGCATCATGAAGAATATGACTAGCACATTTAAGTCTAACCCACTTCCTATGCATAGGGATTTTGTGAGCAAACAACTTATGGGAACAAGAATCAACTAGCATAGGAAAGCAAAACAAGCATAGCCTCAAGATTTTCAACACATAGAGGGGAAACTTGATATTATTGCAATTCCTACAAGCATATGTTCCTCCCTCATAATAATTTTCAGTAGCATCATGAATGAATTCAACAATATAAGCATCACATAAAGCATTGTTTTCATGATCTACAAGCATAGAATTTTTATTACTCTCCACATAAGCAAATTTCTTCTCATGAATAGTAGTGGGAGCAAACTCAACAAAATAACTATCATGTGATTGAAAATTAAGATCAAGATGACAAGTTTCATGGTTATCATTATTCTTTATAGCATACGTGTCATCACAACAATCATCATAGATAGGAGGCATGCTTTCATCATAATAAATTTGCTCATCAAAGCTTGGGGGACAAAAAATATCATCTTCATCAAACATAGCATCCCCAAGCTTGTGGCTTTGCATATCATTAGCATCATAGGTATTCAAAGAATTCATACTAACAACATTGCAATCATGCTCATCATTCACATTTTATGCCAAGCATTCTATGTAATTCTTCTTCTAGTACTTGAGCACAATTTTCCTTCCCATCTTTTTCACGAAAGACATTAAAAAGATGAAGCATATGAGGCACCCTTAATTCCATTTTTTGTAGTTTTCTTTTATATACTAAACTAGTGATAAAACAAGAAACTAAAAGATTCGATTGCAAGATCTAAAGATATACCTTCAAGCACTCACCTCCCCGGCAACGGCGCCAGAAAAGAGCTTAGTTGACGGGGTGTGAGTGCCGCTTACCTAGCCTCCCCGGCAACGGCGCCAGAAAAGAGCTTGATGTCTACTATGCAACCTTCTTCTTGTAGACGTTGTTGGGCCTCCAAGTGCAGAGGTTTGTAGGACAGTAGAAAATTTCCCTCAAGTGGATGACCTAAGGTTTATCAATCCGTGGGAGGTGTAGGATGAAGATGGTCTCTCTCAAACAACCCTGCAACCAAATAACAAAGAGTCTCTTGTGTCCCCAACACACCCAATACAATGGTAAATTGTATAGTTGCACTAGTTCGGCGAAGAGATGGTGATACAAGTGCAATATGGATGGTAGATATAAGTTTTTGTAATCTGAAAATATAAAAACTGCAAGGTAACAAGTGGTAAAAGTGAGCGTAAACGGTATTGCAATGCTAGGAAACAAGGCCTAGGGTTCATACTTTCACTAGTGCAAGTTCTCTCAACAATAATAACATAATTGGATCATATAACTATCCCTCAACATGCAAAAAAGAGTCACTCCAAAGTCACTAATAGCGGGGAACAAACGAAGAGATTATGGTAGGGTACGAAACCACCTCAAAGTTATTCTTTCCGATCAATCCATTGGGCTATTCCTATAAGTGTCACAAACATCCCTAGAGTTCGTAGTAAAATAACACCTTAAGACACACATCAACCAAAACCCTAATGTCACCTAGATACTCCAATGTCACCTCAAGTATCCGTGGGTATGATTATACGATATGCATCACACAATCTCAGATTCATCTATTCAACCAACACATAGAACTTCAAAGAGTGCCCCAAAGTTTCTACCGGAGAGTCAAGACGAAAACGTGTGCCAACCCCTATGCATAGGTTCATAGGCGGAACCCGCAAGTTGATCACCAAAACATACATCAAGTGAATCAATAGAATAACCCATTGTCACCACGGTTATCCCACGCAAGACATACATCAAGTGTTCTCAAATCATTAAAGCCTCAATCCGATAAGATAACTTCAAAGGGAAAACTCAATCCATTACAAGAGAGTAGAGGGGGATAAACATCATAAGATCCAACTACAATAGCAAAGCTCGCGATACATCAAGATCATATCACCTCAAGAACACGAGAGAGAGAGAGAGCAAACACATAGCTACTGGTACATACCCTCAGCCCCGAGGGTGAACTACTCCCTCCTCGTCATGGAGAGCGCCGGGATGATGAAGATGGCCACCGGTGAAGGTTCTCCCTCCGGCAGAGTGACGGAACAGGGTCTCGATTGGTTTTTGGTGGCTACAGAGGCTTGCGGTGGCGGAACTCCCAATCTATTCTGTTCTCCGATGGTTTTAGGGTATATGGAGATATATAGGCGAAAGAAGTCGGTAAGGGGAGCCATGAGGGGCCCACGAGGGTGGAGGGCGCGCCCAGGGGGGTGGCGCGCCCCCTGCCTCGTGCTCTCCTCGTTGATCCCCTGACGTGCACTCCAAGTCTCCCGTATTGCTTTCTTTCCAAAAATAACTTTTCCGAAGGTTTCATTCCGTTTGGACTCCGTTTGATATTCCTTTTCTGTGAAACACTGAAACAAGGGAAAAACAAAAACTGGCACTGGGCTCTGGGTCAATAGGTTAGTCCCAAAGGTAATATAAAAGTGCATAATAAAGCCCATAAACATCCAAAACAGATAATATAATAGCATGGAACAATCAAAAATTATAGATACGTTGGAGACGTATCAATGAACTCCTCTTCCTCTCCTTTATATAAATCGGACAGTATTTTCGCTAGAGCAGCGATGGAGTCCGGACCTTTACGACCGCAGCGGGTGGCATGTTCTTCTCCATTGAAGTGCCTCATGGATTGTCCCCGATATTGAAGTGGCTGCACCCCCCGCATTATACATATTGACATAACCTCGATTATTGTTAATCCTGATCTAGCCAGCGTTTTTATCCGGCCCATCAGGTAAAGGACCTCTCTGTTATCTTCCTCCTGGGGGCTCCGAGGGCACCAGCTGCGGCGTTTCTTCAAAGGGGCGTTATTAAACTCAGGAAGGCCCATCCGAATAGGGTCCGGAAGCGGGACGTCCTCCATATAAAACCACTCCGAAGGCCAGTCTTCGGATGTCTTCTTCGGAGTACCGGACAGGTATCCGGTCCCGGTGATGCGCCCTATCTCGGCTCCGCCCACTTGATATATTGACCCCTCCTGTGTACGGGGTACGAGGCAGAATAGCCTCTTCCATAGCTCGAAATGAGCTTCGCAGCCCAAAAACAACTCGCAAAGGGCGACGTAGCCAGCGATGTGTAATATGGAGGCGGGAGTAAAGTTATGCAGCTGGAGGCCGTAGAACTCCAGGAGCCCGCGGAGGAACGGATGGATTGGAAATCCAAGTCCCCTCAATAAGTAAAGGACAAGGCATACCCGCTCCCCCATGGAGGGGTTGGGAAAGCTCTCCGCTTGCTCCCCGCCATTGTAAGTGGCTAGTCCGGCTCGGACGGGGACCATATACACAGGGGGGACAAACCCCTGGGTCTGTAACTCTACTAATTGGCTGTGGGAGACGGAACACTTCTTCCAATTGCCTGGCTTAGGGCTACGAGAGCAAGAGGAGGAGCTGCGATGGCTGGCCATGATGGGATGGACTTTTCCGGGCGCGCTCCGATGGATACTCGCTGTGGGAGGATGGTGTGATCTGGATCTGAGGATCCCCGGCTCTTTAAATAGACGATTTACTCACATGGTTAGGGTGGCAAGTGTAAAAATGCCCCGACTTCTCGCATTCGCTCGACACGTGGAGGATAGCCATTATTAGGCGTAGAAGCCAAGGAGTGCAACATTCGTGGGAAGCCGGACACTACTCGACAGGTACTCAAAATTTGGAGAAGAACCCGCCTTGCAATGCCGAAGACAATCTGCGCCGGACTCATCGTCACTGAAGCCTGGTTCAGGGGCTACTGAGGGAGTCCTGGATTAGGGGGTCCTCGAACAGCCGGACTATATACTTTTTCTGGACTGTTGGACTATGAAGAGACAAGATTGAAGACTTTGTCCCGTGTCCGGGTGGGACTCTCCTTGGCGTGGAAGGCAAGCTTGGCAATTCGGATATGTAGATCTCCTCCCTTGTAACCGACTCTGTGTAACCCTAGCCCCATCCGGTGTCTATATAAACCGGAGGGTTTAGTCTGTAGGACAACAACAATCATAATCATAGGCTAGCTTCTAGGGTTTAGCCTCTACGATCTCGTGGTAGATCAAGTCTTGTAATACTCATATCAACAAGATCAATCAAGAAGGAAGTAGGGTATTACCTCCATCGAGAGGGCCCGAACCTGGGTAAACATTGTGTCCCCCGCCTCCTGTTACCATCCGCCTTAGATGCACAGTTTGGGACCCCCTACCCGAGATCCACCGGTTTTGACACCGACACCCAGTCCGATGTAGGGTGGTCTCGTGTGAAGCTCACGGATGACCGGGCGACGTCGGTGCTGGAGCAGATGAACGCCGACCTGAAGCCGGGCAACGTGAGGGCGGCGAAGGTGACAGGGGCCATGCTCCTGAGGGAATTCCTGACGCTGCGCGTGGCCCCGCTTCAGGCGCGTACACGCCCCTTGTGGAGGCTTGGGGACGAAGAAGACAAGGTTTGCCTGAGCTCGGAAGCCTTGCCTGACGAAGAGCTGGCTACTGCTCTCCGCCTCCTGGTCGGGGACGACCAGGAATACCCGCCGAGCACCTTTGTTCCCTTGTTCCACCGCAAGGACATGACACAGGTCGTGGCGGCCAGGCCAACCTTTGATGGGCGCGGGCATGTGCCGCCAGCGCCTCCTGCGGTCCCGGCCGCGACGGTGCCGTTGGAGGTGTCTGCTGACGACTCCCGCCAGGATGAGGAAGAGGAGGACGACAAGGAGCATGACTCGGAGGCGACCCCCGAGGGGATGGGGGAGACTTCCCCCTTGCGCAAGGCCGACATCCTCCGCACCCTGCCTGACGATGACGAGACCGATGACCTCCGGAGGGGGGAACCGCCCATGGTCCCGACGAGGGGCAGGTCGGCTCTGATCTCCGAGGCGCTGCTCCTGCTTTGACGCCACCTGGGGCTGCTTCTGGGCCATCTGCTGCTCCTTCCTCTGCCCCTGGAGTCGTGCGCCCGCGCCCCAGGCTGGGGGGCTCTCGGGCTTCCAGCTTAGCAAGAGGAGGGTGGACTACACCGCGGTGGAACAGTGAGTGCTCTTGCCTCGTCTTGTTTTTGCTTTTGCTGCTTGATCTTGACGCTTCTCCATCGTGCGGTTAGGCCGACGCCTGCGGCGAAGAAGAGGAAGGAGGAGGCGGTGGTGCTGCTCGGTATCAACCCGCCTGATCCGGCTGCGTCTCCCTCCGTAGAGAAGGGCAGCGTTGGCGCTCATGTCTCTCCGGCTCGGTCGTCCTCATGAGGCCTAGTGAAGGATCCTCGGGAGGAGTCAGCCCCGCTGGCTCCGGAGGCACCGGTGCCCGGCTCGGCTGCTGAGGTCTCCAAGGCACAGGAGCCCCCAGTTTCCCATGCTGTGGTGATGATACCTTCTCCTTCTACTCCCGCTGCACTGCTGGTTCCAGGTCCTTCTGCCTCCCCTGATGTCTTGGAGCGCGCCCTTTTGTAGATGGCCCAGCTGCGAGAAGATCTCCAGGGCGCCCGCTCCCACCTGGTAGCCGGGCGCCTGGAGCTGGTCTCTGGCTGGCTCCATTCTGACGTGTCTGTTCGAGCGACGCCGAGCCAGGCCATGGCGACTTCCGAGAGGGAGAAGCAGGCTGCCTCCCAAGCAGCTGTTGCTCGCGAGGCGGCGCTGAAGGACGCCCAGGCCGCTCAGGATCGCTGTCGGGCGCTGGAGGACGAGCTGAAGACCATGCGCAACGAGCGTGCAGAAGAAGTCCGTAGCCGCAAGGCGGAGGAGGAGGAGATGAAGGCCCGGGAAGACGCTGTCAAAGGTCGCGACGCCGAGCTGGAGCAGACGGCGAGGGCGCAGGCTGGTGAGTGCGGCCGACTGGAGGAGCTGGAGCGGAAGGTGGAGGCGGAGAAGGCCGAACTTGACACCAAGGCGAAGGTCTTGGCCGAGGATCGTGAGGCCTTCACGCTCCTCGAGGAGAGGTCTCGCGTGGCGCTGAAGGCACTCTATGAGGAGGGCCTGGAGAAGCCGCTGACCACCGACGAGGATGGCCCCACGCAGCTGCTTCCCTACTTGGTTGAGGCGCTTGAGGAAGTCGTGAGCGGCATCGGCCCCATGACAGAGGAAGAGGCTTGCGTCCTTTCTTCAGCCGCGCTGACACGCGTCTTCAGCCACCTCCATCTTCGCGACCCTGCCGCCCGCCTTGATGAGCTGCTAGAGCCTGTGGACGACGAGCACTGCACAGTTGCTGCCACAGCCGTGAAGGGTCAGGTGGAGGCCCTGCTGAAGAAGTTCCGCGCCTTCGCTCCTGCAGTCCTGGCCGGTGGTACAGGTGAAGGTGACGCCACCAAGGAAGGAGCGCCTCTTGCGGGTGCCAGCGGTGTTCAGGGATGACTTGCTCGGCTCCTTTCCTGTTTGAATTCCTGCAACATGTATCGTGCCTCGTGGAGGCGTTTAAACTTGCGTCTGGTATTGCGAGAACAATATGTCTTGTAATATTTGCTTTGAGATTTTGCGATTTCCTTCTTATTTGCTTTTCGTTCTACGTCAGCAGAGCCCGACCCCGTGCATACCTCAGCCGCCGTTGGGTCGTCCGGATCACCAGGACGAGACCAACGAGTGAGGGGCTACGTGGCCAGTTAGGCTCCTGAGTCGCGAGGCTCAGGAGTCCCCCTTGACGCGCAAACAACTTATAAGAAGGAGATGCAGGAGTAGTTTTAGTGTTCTACGTCAGCAGGGCCCGGCCCCACGCATACCTCAGCCGCCGTTGGGTCGTCCGGAGACCAGGACGTGTCCAAGGAGTGAGGGGCTACGTGGCCAGTTAGGCTCCTGAGTCGCGATGCTCAGGAGTCCCCCTTGACGCTCAAAGGACCTTCATACCTTTGCCCTCGCCGAGGGGCGCGCGACGACCAGGTCCGGGGGACCTGGCTGGGTGGCGTATGCTTGGGCGTGACCCGAGCGCAGCCCCCGTGCCCAGCCCCCTCGCGCGACTCTCCCGAGGGGAGGTGTTGCGATGAGGCCGAACACTGAGCTCAAGGGTTCCTTGAGGTTGATACGGCCGTGGGGCCGCCCTCAGTTGTTTATCACCAGCGCGAAGCATGGCGCTTTCGCACTTGCACGGGCATAGCCGCTCCTCGGCAGTGTCGACGGCTAGCGCGGAGCATGGTGTTTCCACTGGTACATGGGAGGGGACTCCCTACTGCGGAGAGCCCCCGGGGGCGTGTACAGCCCCGCCCTGACACGTGGCTTGCATGACAGGGCTAGACGAGGTGTGTCTGGGCACTCTTGAGCCAGCGCAGGACTCACGAGGCCCTACCTCAAGGCGGGTTGCGCTTGGTCTTGATTCTTGTTTGCTGTGGTGGTCCTGCGAAGTGGTTAGACAACCTGCGAAGAACGAATCTCCTGAGGTTATCGGGTGAGAAGGCCAAGCACCAACGACCCTAGGAGGTGACGTGAACGGGGCCGGCCCGCCAGATAGAGCTCAGCCGTTGGATTTATCGACGCTGCAGGGATGGGCCCGAGCACAGACGCCGTGCCTAACCCTCTCACGCGAAGGGTCCTGAAGAAAGACGATCGGCGCGCGACTCCCATGGCGGGTGGCAGTCGAGCAGGTGATAATCATAGATAGATTATGCATGGAAAGCGAACTAGCTTAGATAAACGCAAGAACGATACATGCCACTGGGCTGGACCCGAGCGGCTTGGGGATGATGCAGCCCGAGGGGCGCCCCCAACAGAGTAAGCTAAAGACGTAAAGGGATACATGCCACAGGGACGGACCCACGCGGACTGGGAATAATGCAGCCCGAGGGGTGCTCCCAACTAAATGAACTTGGAAAATGTCACCTGGTTCAGTCGTTGAAGGAATGTTGGGGCAGCTGAAGATGCATGGCACAGGGATCGCTCCTCACGAGCCACCAGGATCCTGAGCCTCGGGAGGCTACGGGGGTCCAGGCGGTTCCTTGAGGACCGTCTCCATCTCCGCAAGGACTTCGTGGTGCCTGGCCTCCTGAGCCGCCAGGATGCTCCACAGGTTGCGCTCGAAGGCAGTCGCCACGCTCAACAGGCCAAAGGGCATGCGAACATAGCCGTGAGGCGGGCCCTCGCAGCGTCCCACGCGCGAAGGCCAGAAGAGCTCCTGAGATGCGGCTCTGTTGAGCCCTGGGATGTCAATGGAGACGCACAACCTGCCATCCTCGCCTGGATGGGGAGCTGCACCCGGTGAGCGGCGGTCGCTGCGCATGGCTCTTGGTTCCTGCAGTTCTTGAGTGGTCTTGGCAATGAACTCCTGAGCGTTGGGCGCTCCTCGCCCGATGTCTTCCCGAGGGAAACGTGC
The DNA here is from genome assembly GCF_018294505.1 of Triticum aestivum. Lineage (NCBI taxonomy): Eukaryota > Viridiplantae > Streptophyta > Magnoliopsida > Poales > Poaceae > Triticum > Triticum aestivum. The sequence continues at coordinate 487,136,791 of NC_057802.1, read as the reverse complement.
TGCGAAACACGCCTCCACACTGTGCCCGAGCGCCTCCCTTGTGATATTGGCAAGGTCTGAGGCCCTCCAGAAGAGAGCCCCCGAGCCCTGCCCGAGGAGGGCGCCGGGCGCGCCTTCCTATGCGAGGGAGGGAGGCTCCCCAGTTGTGGGTGCTGATCCTGACGAGGCACCGCTTGCAGCGCCGCTCTCCTGAGGCCCGTCATGGAGTAGCTGCTTCTTCTTCTTGGGGACGACCTCAGGAGGGTACTGTGCTGCACTGTTGTCGGGGTCTTCGATTGATGCTGCTTGGAAGGCGCGCTCGAGGGAGCACACCGCGTCTCTTTCTTCGCAGGGGACTGTGATGATCCCGCCGCTCCCTGACATCTTGAGGATGTTGTAGCCGTGGTGTGTCACTGCCATGAACTTGGCCAGGGTCGGATACCCGAGGATGCCATTGTATGGCAGGCGGATGTGGTGACGTCGAAGTCGATGAGCTTGGTGCGGTAGTTGTCGCGCTTCCAGAAGGTGACAGGGAGGCGGACCTGCCCTATCGGTGTGGTGGAACCGTCGGTCACTCCTGAGAAGGGCTTGGTAGGCTGAAGCTGATCGTAGGGCACTTGAAGGCTGTCGAACATCTCGACGGACAGGACGTTGAGCCCTGCGCCGCCGTCGATGAGGGTCTTGGTGACTTGTATGTTGCTGATGATGGGAGAGCAAAGCATTGGAAGGGCGCCAGCAGTAGCCACGCACTTGAGCCGATCTGCTGAACTGAAGGTGATGGCGCACTTGGACCACCTGAGCGGGCGTGTGGCCTCAAGCTTGGGGAGGACTGCATTCACCTAGCGAGCAAACTGCTTGAAGATACGCTACGAGGCTTAGGCTTGAGCTCCGCCCAAGATGCAGGCGATAGCGCGCGGCTCCTGGAAGCCCCCTCGTCTTGATGATGGTCGTCGTTCCTTCTTGGCGGTGGAGGCAGCGGTGGAAGCCCAGCGTTGCCCTGAGGACGGTCTTCGCGAGGCTGATCCCTCCAGGCGCCCTCGCGAGGCTGGTCCTGCCAGCGGTCCTCACGAGGCCGGTCGCGCCACTCCTGGCGAGGGCCACGGTCATCCCAGCGTCCTCCGCCGCGTCCTCCTCCTCGGCCGTAGCCCCGGTCGTTGCGCTCAGGGCGTCGACCGAGGCGTCCATCTCGAATGGCCCTGAGCTCTTGACAGTCGTTGGTGTTTATGGCTGTGAACATTGTAGAAGGCGCAGAACGGCCGACTGCTCTTGGATGACTCGGGCTGGTCGCGGCCGCGTTTCGTGTCCGGCTGTGCCGCGAGTACAGTCGCTCCCTTGCGCTTCACGTCCTTGGCCTTGGCCTTCTTTTCCTCCAGGTCGGCAGCTAGGAGCTCAAGGAGGGAAAGGCGCCCTTCCTCAGCCCTTGCGCACTTGGTCGCCAGGTTGAACAGCTGGAGGGACGTGCACAACTCCTTGTGGATGGCGAGCTCCTCCTTCATCTTGACGTCGCAGACGCCATCGGAAAACGCAGAGATGATGGCCTCGTCCGTCACCTTGGGGATCTTGAGGCGAACGTTGTTGAAGCGCTGGATGTACTTCTGGAGGGTCTCTCCTGGCTGCTGCTCGATGCGGCGTAGGTCACCCGCGGCTGTAGGTCGGTCGCGAGTGCCGTGGAAGTTGGCGACGAAGCGGTCGCGCATCTCGTTCCAGGAGGACATGGAGCCTGGAGGCAGGTTCATGAGCCATGAGCGAGCACCATCCTTGAGAGCCATGGGAAACCAGTTCGCCATGACTTTTTCGTCGCCGTTGGCCGCCTCGATGCTCACCTCATAGAGCTGCAGGAACTCCGCGGGGTCAGGGGTGCCGTCGTAGCGAGGAGGTAGGTCTGGCTTGAACTTGCCCGACCATGCGACGCTACGCAGCTCGGGGGTGAAAGCGCGGCAGCCCGGGGTGGCCACCGGGACCCTTTGCTGATGTGGACCTTCCCTTGATGTCCGCGCACCGCCACCGCAGGCGGCGCACGGCCTTGTCGTGGTAGTGTTGGGAGCGAGGGAGCATTTTCTTGCGGACGAGGAACTTCTTGGCAGCTTCCTTCTTCGCGCGCGGGCACCCGACGCGGCAGGTCGCGGCGGGGGGCCACACGCCTTGGCGCCAGGATGCCGTCTTGGTACGGAGGTGGTGGAGGTGGTGCTCCTTGAGCCACGTCGCCCGCAGCTGGCGGAGGGCGAGGCAGCGAGAGGGAAGGCGCAGGGGAGCCCCCTGTGGCACTGACGAGCTCAGCAAAGCGGTCCAGCCAGTCCTCGTAGAGGTCATCGACGGGGCGGTAGCGCAGGAGTTCGCGTGCCATGAGCAGCGCGGCCTGCGCGTCCGTGGGAGCGCAATGAGCGTGAGACGACGAGCCGGCCAGGGTCAGTGACGGAGTGGCAGTGCGGCCGTCCCGCCGCACCGAGGGGTGCAGCGAGGGCGCTTGCTGCTCATTCCCCGCCGGGCCAGTGACGGCGTTGGCGGCAGGCGACGGAGAATGACGGGGAGGCCCGCCGACGGGGGCCGTCTGAACGACGCGGGTAGCGAGGGCGGCCCGGCGCTCAGCGCGGGCTCGACGGGCGTTCGACATGGAGGCGATGAAGCGATGGGACGCGGATTGGCGGAAGGAAATTTCGGCGCACCCCTACTTGGCGCGCCAAATGTCGGATTTCGGGTTCCGGCAAAACCCTTGAGGTTCCAACACTGGGGTGCGCATGAAGATTTCCCCCTACCAAATCACGCCCTCACCCTCACCGCGATCTCGAAAGCTAGCTAGACGAACTCACAACACAAGGGGCACAAGGTTTATACTGGTTCGGGCCACCGTTGTGGTGTAATACCCTACTCCAGTGTGGTGGTGGTGGATTGCCTCTTGGGCTGAGGATGAACAGTACAAGGGGAAGAACAACCTCCTGAGGAGAGGTGTTCTTGTGCTTGGTGGGTGTAAAGGTGGGATGGATCTAGTCCAAGATGAGATATCTCCTACTGTGGTGGCTAGCCCTATTTATAGAGGCCTTGGTCCTCTCCCCAAATATTGAGCGGGAAGGGATTCCACGATGGCCAGTTTGAAGGGAGACAACTAGTACAAGCTATCCTGACAAAAGTAGTCTTCGCCTGCCAAAGGCTCTGGTGGTGACGCCGTCTTGGGCCCCACGGTGACCTCAGTTCTGTCGTCCTGCTGGTCTTGGTCTCGTTGCACCGATGGAAACCTTTGCCTGATGTCTCGGGACTCCTCGCCTGCGCTTGCCCCTTTAGCACCAAAGAGGAAACAAGGACACTGCGCGCGCTGGCACCCGCCTGGCTCCAGTCGTCATGGCTGACGTCGTAGGAACCTCGCGAGGTTCGCCTTGCCTTGATCTCTCCGCCCCTCGCGAGCCAGCCTAGTGAGGCCGCTCCTGAGGAGGTCTTGTGTCGTCCGGCTCGCGAGGCTTGGCCCCTCGTGAGGGTCTTGAATGCTTGCTGGTGAAGATGGGCCATACGGGGCCGCTGGGAGAGCCACGCTGTGGGCCGCAGGCAGGCAAGTCTGGGGACCCCCGTTCCCAGAACGCCGACACCCGCTGTCCATCACCTTCGGGTCAAGCGAATTCCCCGAAGATGAGGATCGTTCGAGGTCAGAACGAGCCGGACTGCAAGTGCATGATTCAACATGTTAAAACTATGAAGTAAAAAGGCTGATATATGAATGCGTCAGGGTCTTCGAGTACTCACGATTCGGCCAGGGGCTTATCTCGGGGGCGCCGCTCTGGGCTGCTATCGATGTCCCACGCGGAGTTATCCGTGAGGGAGACCTTCCCCTTCTTGGACACTTCTGCCTCCAGATTTGTGGAGGCCACCCTTTTCTTCATTCTCCCCTCAGGGGGAGAGTTGCTTTCCTCATCCTCCTCGTCGTCCTCGGCGGCGGAGGAGTGAGTCTCGACGCCTTCGGATGTCACATCTGAAGCGCCCTTGCGACGGAGACCACTTCTGGTCTCCTTAGCCTTTTTCTTGGCCTTCTTCTCCGGCGCCTGGTAAGGCGCCAGAACCAGCATCTACGTCAAAAGCGGGATGGCTAGTTCCTCGGGCAGCGGAGCCGGACACTGAATCTGCTCCGCCTTCTTTGTCCAGCTCTGAAAAAATAAGTAGGGAGGCTTAGGCACCTTCCCTGAAAAAGAAAGTAAAGGATACACCTTGAAATGCGAAATACTTACCGGACTGGCGGGATGGGCCAGTAAGTGCCCACGGTCCTCGGCCGTCTTCGGCCACGTCTCGTTGGCCTTGAAGAGCACCTTCCAGATATCTTCGTGCGTAGTTCCGAAGAACCGCTGCAAGGTCTGGTGCTCGGCCGGATCGAACTCCCACAGGTGGCAAGCCCGGCTCTGGCATGGAAGGATCCGACGAACTAGCATCACCTAGATCACGTTGACGAGCTTGATGTTCTTGTCCACCATGCTCTGGATGCACCTCTGCAGCGCTGTCAGCTCGTCCGACGATGCCCAATTTAGGCCCTTCTCTTGACAGGAGTGAGCCGCATTGGGGCGCCGGACTTGAATTCGTGAGCCGCGGCCCAGCTGGCGTCGCGGGCCTTTGTGATATAGAACCACAGTTGCTGCCACCCTTTGACGGTCTCCACGAAGGAGCCTTCGGGCCATGTGATATTGGGCATCTTGCTCACCATGGCGCCTCCGCACTCTGTGTGTTGGCCACCCACCACCTTCGGCTTCACATTGAAGATCTTTAGCCACAATCCGAAGTGGGGTGGGATGCGGAGGAAAGCCTCGCACACGACAATAAATGCCGAGATGTTGAGGATGGAATTTGGGGCCAGATCGTGGAAATCCACCCCATAGTAGAACTTAAGTCCGCGGACGAATGGGTGGAGTGAAATCCCAGCCAGCGGACGAAGTGAGGGATGAACACTACCCTCTCATGGGGCCCCGGGGTAGGGACGATCTGTCCCTCGGTCGGAAGCCGGTGGGCGACCTCCTTGGCCAAATATCCGGCCTCCCGGAGCAGGGTGATGTCCTTCTCCTTGACGGAGGAGACCATCCACTTGCCCTGCGCTCCAGATCCAGACATGATCAGAGTGCTTTCTTGAGGCGGAAGAGATGAGGACTTGGGCGCTGGAGCTCAAGAATGGGTGGGCAGAGAGAGAGAAGGCGTGGGTGAAAGGGGGTGAATCCTTATCCCTTTATAAAGGCAGCGAATATCAAGCGCCTCCCCACTCGCCTTAAAACTCACCTGTTTCCCAAGGGCCGTGCAGACAGCACGGTTGGATTACCCACGCCCATATTGATGAGAATCCCATGATAAGGGGACACGATCTCTGCTTTGACAAGACATGCCAATGGAACCGCATCTCAAAACATGGAGCGGCAAGCCAAAAAACGATTCGAAATAATGACCGGGTGGTGACGTGGCATCACGCTACAAAAAGTTGTTAGTAGATTGGACTCGTGAAATATTATACTCTCTGCAGTTGTGTGTGGTACTTGTTTTGCAGAGCCGGACACGTTCTTTGTGTTCGAAGGCTGTTTTGGAGTATTCAGAGGAGGAACCTGCCTTGCAATGTCGAAGACAATCTGCGCGCCAGACACCTCGTCATTGAAGCCTGGTTCAGGGGCTACTGAGGGAGTCCTGGATTAAGGGGTCCTCGGTCGTCCGGCCTGTTTGACGTGGGCCGGACTGATGGGCTGTGAAGATACAAGACCGAAGACTCTCACCCGTGTCCGGATGGGACTCTCCTTGGCGTGGAAGGCAAGCTTGGCATCCGGATATGAAGATTCCTTTCTCTGTAACCGACTTTGTACAACCCTAGTCCTCTCCGGTGTCTATATAAACCGGAGAGGGTTTAATCCATAGGGACAATCATAATCATCCAGGCTAGACTTCTAGGGTTTTAGCCATTACGATCTCGTGGTAGATCAACTCTTGTAATACTCATATTCATTAAGATCAATCAAGCAGGAAGTAGGGTATTACCTCCATGGAGAGGGCCCGAACCTGGGTAAACGTCGTGTCCCCTGTCTCCTGTTACCATCGACCTTAGACGCACAGTTCGGGACCCCCTACCCGAGATCCGCCGATTTTGACACCGACAGGGGCCACTTCGCCCACCATGGAGCGGCGTCTGCATGACATTGTATTCCCACGCAACGGTCTTCTCTTTTTCTCTACATGTTCAGTACGATGTGTACAATAACTGACATGCATAATAAAAAATTAGTTAGATTTTTTAAGGCCTAAGGGGTGCATGCAGAAATCAAGACTGATGGTAGCAAACGAGTGGATAGATCCAAAACTAATGATAGCAGGTAGATTATAGCTTCAGTTTAAAAAGATAGACAATGGATCATCTACTGTTTGTTGCCCACCCAACATGAACCACATAGAAGACCCCAGATGAACCAGATAGTAGACAAATACTATTCATTGCTGCCTCGATATGAGACCCACGGGCTTTTTAAAACTCAAGTTTGAACGATAAAGTAGCAGGTAATAATAACCGATGTATAACGTAAGCAAACACGAAAGACTGCGACCTCTCTTCCGGAACTGTGTAGTGCTCAGGTTCATCTGCTCAGTCGATGATGGTAATGCAGTTGGTGTGGCTGCCGGCAACGGGGAAGATGATCCGAGGCGGCAAAAGAAAGTTTGCAGGGGGAATCTCTGCTGTAGTAAACGCTTCTGTCGATGGTGCACCTCAGGTGGGGTGGATGACGGCACGGCAGGAGCAGGACATAACACACAGAGTTTTCTTTGACGCCTATCTGAAAATGAAGTACATCTGTAAGGGCTCCTTAGAATTGGAGGATTCTATAAACGCAGGGACAGGAAAAACACATGAATAGGATAGGAATGCACGTGCAAAACATAGCATTTGGAAACATAGGATTTCTGTGAACCTCGGTGTTTGGTTCACATGAATTGGAAGAACACAGGAATGGAGAAACATGGTCAAATTAAAGTCAAACCACGTGCAAATGAAAAAAATAAGAATCTTATTATGCGAGTAATGCAATTAGTCCCGTTCTTCGTGCATATTAATTTGAAAAGGACGTCCAACTGGATATTAAAATTCCTACCATTTTTCTTTGAAAGAAACACCAAAGGAAAAAATTCTCCAGTTTTGCTTTGCTCCACTCCTAACCAAATGCACGAATAGTAGTACCATAGTAGTTCCATAGCAAAGGATCCCTGAGGAATCGACATGAATGCAGAGTAACAAAGTGATGCAATGAGTGTACAACCTCTTTGGCATAGCCTTATCGACCTCATCATCATTGGGTTGGACGTGGAGGATGGTGATGCTGGTGTGACTGTCTGAGGCGGGGAAGAAGATCTAAGCATCTGGAAACGGCGCCGAGGGTACTGCTCCGCTGTGATGGACGGTTCCGTCGTTGGAGCAGCTCCGGTGAGGTGTACGGCGGCGAGGCTGAAGGAGGACAAGATAGACAACGTTAATCTGAAGTGGGACTCTAATATCATCTGCAATAGATGATGTAAAATACATCAACCAAAAGTGCTAGCTGTAAAACGCATCAGCCGCGCCATGGCCGCTCCGACAGATGCTGTAAATACTGTTTGCTCTGAACTTAACTGAAGAAACTGAACTTTACAGTCAAAACTGAATTTTACTGTCGAAACCAATTGAAGTAGTAGAAGAGCATTGCAAGAGATGTTTAGGGCATTCGAGCACTAGTAGCAGAGAAGCTGTGATCTAAATCAGCAGACGCTCGAGCAGGGAACGCACTAGCAGAGAGCAAGTCATGCAGCAGAACCGCGAGCGAGTGATAAAGCAGCAACTCCTATAGCTGCCGGAGGTCGTGCAGCAGTAGCAGCAGCGCGAGCCAGAGCAAGAGCAGAGCAGCAGCACGAATGAGAGCAAGAGTGGAGCAGCAGCGTGACCGACAGCAATAGCAGAGCAGAGTAGCGGCATGAACAAAAGCAAGAGCAGTGCAGCAGCGTGACCGACAGCAAGAACAGAGCCGCAGCGCGAGCGAGAGCTGGAGCAGCTGCAGCTAGTGCCGGTGTGGAAGTCGCCGCCGAGGAAGCAACGACATGGGGGAGAGACGCCGTGGATGAAGTGGCCGGTGACGGCGCCGTCGATGGAGACCCGCCATGGCTGCTCAGTATCGGGCACCGGCAGCCCCGTGAGATCGAATAAAAGATAAAATGTAGTGGTGAGTGCAGAACCTTCTTGGTGGCGTCGAGTTGGCCTCGGCTTCATCGGACGAATTGGTGAGGGTGCTGCGGTTCCTGTGGGGCAGGTCAAGACGGCACTGTGGGGATGGAGGTGGCGCGATAGATGAGGTGAACATCGGGGCGGCTCCTTGGAGGTGGAGGACGGGGCGGCTGATCCGGCGGGACGACGAGATCGATGATGGATCCTCATCCAGTGCGGTGGATGAGGGACAGCGAGCTGTTGCGGTGGACGACGTCATCGGGGAAGAGTCTCCGGCTGGGCGGCGGTCGGGAGGCCGACGGAGGAGCGTGGGGTTTCGCGGGTTTTGGTGGCCTCGGTGTACGAAGGGGAAGGTAGGGGGAGCCATGGCTTGGGGACGCGCTTGTCCGAAATGTAGGGTAAGTTACCAGCGTACCCCCACCAGTTTTGACACCGCGACGTCGAGCCGGCATTTCACCGAAATGTAGGGGATTTCACGTGTCTGGGCTACGGGGCCGATTTCGGATGAGGAGGGAGTTTTCGCATGCATCGAAATTTCAGGATAACAAGGCGCGGCGCGGGTTGAAGAGGCAGGAGTTTCAAAGCAGATGAGACAAAAGATACCCGAGCTTGAAAATTTCGGGATAACATGGCGCGGATTCCTTGTTCGGCAGAACAAACTTAACGTGTACAAAAAAACAATTCATACAAGACACAAGAGAGTCATGTCCCCTTTTACTATATTGCTATAAATGTCATTGAAAAACTACGAGAAAAATGTAAAAAATTGGGAGAACAAGATTACCCTGTACAGTACCAAATCGATTGGCACTTCCTTCAACAACAACAAAAAACAAATCAATTCCCACCAAAAGAAAGAGTCATGTCCCTTTTTATATGATTACAAATGCCAGGATCTCGAATTTCAATTTTTGAATCCACGTTATGTTGAATTCGAACATATCATTAGGTGACCTTGCCGTTTATAATGGATGTAGTCCTACATTTTGATCTTCCATCATATATGAACATTTTACTCCACCCTATGAACATATATATTGTCGTCTACCATATGGACTAAATTTGAATCAATTTTCCTTATTTGAATACGATTGTTGTCAAGTTATACAATCATTTAAATATTATCTTGATAACAAAAAACATGCATATAGCAGTAATCATATTTCACTATAAACAACATGTACCATACGATCTCCAATTCAAATATTTGTATCCATTTTATGTTGAATTCAAATCAGAGTACATTGGTCTAGGTGGTGAGATGTTCAGGATAATCTAAACCCTGTTTTCATATGTATATAATTCTTGGCTGAATTGGGACAAGTTTTGGTATAAGCTTCTTGCAAAACCGGAGATTCCCTCAACAAGCCTCATGGTTCCGAGAGGGAACGTGTCACCTTTGTGTGCGAAACGATATACGCTGCCTCCCCCGTGATTTTCTTTACAGAGGCAATATAGAACTATATGAGTGCCTTGTTAAATTTTGGAATTATTCCGGGTTCGTTTGGCCTTTTTTATACATTAATTGAGTTTTTGGACATTTAATGTGCATAATCCAAATTTGAACTGCAAGCACATGCTCCGGTGCACCAAAGTTGGTTGAAAAATCACATGTGTGTCCTTGGGTGAATTTCTAGGTCCCATGCAAGAAATGGGAATCAAATTCAAACATCTTGGTGTCGTGACTCGGCCGAGAACATCGAGAAACTTGGTTTAAAATTTCATGTAAATCCAAAACTCTCCTGGAAATCATGAAACTTGGCATGGTGTCATGTCATGGCACTAACATGTTGTGGTAAAAAAATTGTATGATTTGGAACCAGTTTTGGTATAAGCTTCTTGCAAACTGGAGCTTCTCTCAAGAAGGCTCGTGGTTCTGATTGGGAACGTGTCACCGTTGAGTGTGAAACGATATGCGCTGCCCCCCCCCCTTGAGTTTCTTTACAGAGGCAACATAAAACTACATGAGTGCCCTATTAAATTTTGGAATTATTCCGGGTTCGTTTGGCCTTTTTTACTCATTAATTCAGTTTCTGGTCATTTAATGTGCATAATTCAAATTTGAACTACAAGCACATGCTCCCGTGCACCAAAGTTGGTTGAAAAATCACATGTGTGTCCTCGGGTGAATTTCTAGGTCCCATGCAAGAAATGGGAATGTAATTCAAACATCTGGGCATCGTGGCTCGGCCGAGAACATTGAGAAACATGGTTTTAAAATTCTTGTAAATCCAAGACACGCCTGAAATCATGAAACTTGGCATGGTGTCATGTCATGGTACTACCATGATGTGGTAAAAAATTGGCCGAATAGGAACAAGTTTTGGTATAAGCCTCTTGAAAATCGGAGCTTCTCTCAAGAAGGCTCGTGGTTCTGAGAGGGAACGTGTCACCTTTGAGTGCGGAACGATATACGCTGCCCCCGCCCTTGAGTTTCTTTATAGAGGCAACATAGAACTACATGAGTGCCCTGTTAAATTTTGGAATTATTCCAGGTTCGTTTGGCCTTTTTTATACATTAATTGAGTTTCTGGTCATTTAATGTGCATAATTCAAATTTGAACTACAAGCACATGCTCCCGTGCACCAAAGTTGGTTCAAAAATCACATGTGTGTCCTCGGGTGAATTTCTAGGTCCCATGCAAGAAATGGGAATGAAATTCAAACATCTGGGCATCGTGGCTCGGCCGAAAACATTGAGAAACTTGGTTTAAAAATTCTTGTAAATCCAAAACATGCCTGAAAATCATGAAACTCGGCATGGTGTCATGTCATGGTACTACCATGCTGTGGTAAAAAAATTGGCCGAATAGGAACAAGTTTTGGTATAAGCTTCTTGCAAACCGGAGCTTCTCTCAAGAAGGCTCGTGGTTCTAAGAGGGAACGTGTCATCTCAAGAAGGCTCGTGGTTCTAAGAGGGAACGTGTCATCTTTGTGGGCATAATTCAAATTTGAAATACAAGCATATGCTCCAGTGCACCAAAGTTGGTTGAAAAATCGCATGTGTGTCCTCGGGTAAATTTCTAGGTCCCATGCAAGAAATGAGAATGAAATTCAAACATCTGGGCGTCGTGGCTCGGCTGGAAACATTGAGAAACTTAGTTTTTTAATTCCTGTAAATCCAAAACACGCATGAAAATCATGAAACTTGGCTTGGTGTATGACATGGCACCATAATGTTGTGTTAATTTTGCTGTCCAATTTGCGAAGGCGCACACATTAACAATCAATAAAGTCATTTTGGAACAAGTGTTGTCATGTTACAATCGGAAACACAAGTATTATTGAAACCGTGGGCGTTCTATTTACCATTTACGTGCAGCCACGCGTCCCCTTTTTTTATTAGCTATGAGGCGCCATGCAGGGTAGCTATTTGAGTACGGGAGGCGTGCTATCAGACCCCTGCGCGTGCTTATCGGGAGGAGAGCCCTTTGACCTCCATCCGCCGTCCACCTCTCTCCCAAGGAATCCATTAATGGCGCCCGAGCCTCTGCTTAATGGCGTGGCTATGTCTCCCTCGACTGAGATTTAAGAGAGAGAAAAGAAAATCTTAAAAGAAATTTTTGCACGGATCTTGATGTAAGATCCGACGGACCCATATGGCATCTACTGCGACTTATAGCAAGACTGATGAATATATAAGGACGACGACAATGGATAATAATTGTCTTACACAGTTAGGAAGATAATTAAAAAGCCACATGCGGCTACGCTCGAAGGGCAAAAGAAGAAGGAAGACAATGATCTGGCTCACTAATCTCTACTTTCTTGATGCGTTGCTGCAGGCCGCGGGAACTAGTCTCTGCGGCGAGCAGCGATGAGCTTTGCCGTGTCCTCAAGACACTTCTTGAGAGCATCCACGGATTCCTCCACCAGCCTTTGGCGCTTGATGCGGAGCATGTCATTCTCGTCCAAAAGTTTCTTGACGATGACGCCGGTCCTCTTCAACAACGCACTGGTCTCCTCCTGCTGCTCTGCACTTCGGACGATCTTCGCCCTCAGCAGGTCGTGCTCGGCCCGGAGCCTCTCATTGCCCTCCCTTAGTTGCCGGATGACGCCGGTAGCCTATTCAAACGATGCTTTCATGTCGTCCTGCAACCACGCCCAGCCGGAGATCTGATCCATCTGGCTATGGACGATCGAATACATGCGCCTGTAAGAGTCGTCGCCTGCACGCGAGACATTTTCCCATGCCGCCGCGGCGCGGCGGGACATCTCTGCTGCATTCGCGGTGCGGCGGGACATCTCTGCTGCTTCCGCGGCACGGTCGGAGTAGTCTACAGCATCGACGGCGCGGCGGGACCTCCGTGCTGTTTCGGCGGCGCGGCAGGACCTCTGTGCTGCTACTTCCGCATGGTGGGATATGTCGGCTGCTTTCGAGGCGAGGCGGGACATCTCTCGCGCTTCCGCTTCCATGCTCGCCTCTCCCTAGTGTTAATCTCTCGACCCGGAACTCACGCTCTCCATGGCAGATGCAAGGGAAGGATGCGGAATGACTTGTTTGTTTTTGTGGATGAGGAGTTGAGGAGGAATGTGCAGTCATCTTGGCATAGTAGTGTTTATAACCAAGTACTAATACGCTCCTAAGTGGGAAACCGTTTACTCCCTCCGTCTAGGTGTGTAAGTCATCTTACAAAAATCAAATAATCCTAAAACACTTAGGCGCGGTGCATTAACTTCTACCTCGTTTCTTGTTTCTTACATATCAACCAATAAGAGATGTGGGTGTGCATGCTTTTAATGACTTGAGACTACCAAATACGACATGCAGTGGTTAGTTCATTGCATGCAATGCTATTAATTAGCAAATAAACATTAAGTTCTCTCGTTTTCCCCTCCTCCTTGGTCACGGTGACGACGGAGGGAGTAGGTTGTGATCGGTGTGAACAGGTTTGCAATTAAATATAGCGTGGTAGTAGTAGTAATTTGGAATGTGACGAGACGTGCTCAAAATTTATTGACGGTCTAGTTTCGAAGTGCGGCACTATTCTCAGATGGCGTAACGTGGGCACGTGTTCTCGGCCGTGGTGTAGCATATGCCATGGTACTAGTTCTTTTTCTACTGTTGTGTACGTGCAATAACTGGCACCATTGGATACATATCTTACGCTTATTGGGGCATTCAATAGGAATAGCCTCGTGGCGAGCTATAGACTAGTCTTTTTTTCAGACGCATTACACCTATCTCTCGGAACGTCTCGCACACACCATCTCTAGCTCCCTAGGTCGATGCCACCCACATACACTTGTACTCTGAGTTTAGTATGTTATACAGGAAGAGAAGAGGTGCACGCACGCACTCGTCCTCTCTCACACACGCATCTGTAGCTACGAATTGTAGTGTTCTCAACAATCCGATTGGCTCTATCATAGGTTTCATGTTGCTCCTTGGTCTTCAGATTGAGAAGTTTAAAACGCAGAGGCGAAGCTGGAGGTGCGAGGTTTTGGTTAATGTGTGGGCCGCACACGGCACCAACACGACACGAGCTTCGTCTGCCTGGTGCGCAGTCGGGTGGATTGTCCAAGTATAGACACAACCAGGCCCTCCTTGGTATCTGCGCCTCGACTTATGCGCAGAGAAATTAGGATCGGAGGGAGTACTACTAGTAGTAGTACTACTTTGATGTGTCGCATAAACTCGCACAAGTATGCAACACTTCCTGAACAAACAAGCATATAAGCTTACCCAAAGGATCTTTATATCCAACAGACACAAAATATGCATTCGACTACTGGAAATTACTTTAACTGCTGATCTAATGTCGAAGTAATTGCTGCATCACCACCAAAACCCACCATCTCTTAAGCTAAAGTAGACCGGGCTAACCCCTATATTAGCATATTACTAAGATAAACAGATGGCATTGTAGAATCATTTAGGACGTGAGCTTGTCAATCTGAATGTGGAGGGACACCAGCTTAACCCCGGCCAGCAGCTTGGCTGGAACTGTGAAGAAGGCTAGCTCCTGCACAGCAACGTCGCCGGGATCCTTGCTGCTTGTCACCTCCATTTCCACCTTGACAGCGTCAGTCCTGCCTTTGGGCTCCCCAGGCGGGCCGTTCGCCCACAGCTTGGCCACCTAGTGCGGCAGTGGGGATGCCCCCGCTCTGATGCAGATGACCGACACGGCGATAGGCGCGCCGATGTCGAGCACGCTGCTGACCAAGAAAAACGCGCGGCCGTCCTCCTCCGCGAACAGCAAGAGCCGTGGCTCCGACAGTGGCACTTGCAGCTGGAGCGCCTTGCCGTACTGGATCCTGTGCACGGGCACGGGATGCACGGTGCTGATGTGGTGGGAGAGCGCCGGCGGCGGGCCTTTGTGACACCCAAAATTTTATTTGGCCTTTTCACAAAATTTATTTGACTTGAGGGAGGTGTTTTAAACTTTTCTTCAAAAGAACCCTCCCTTTCAAAATATTTTTTTATGGCAAGGGTTTTATTTGGAATTCACCCAAGACTTGATGTTGGTCTTGGAGGTTCTTTCTTTTTATTTGGACTCAAACCAAAATGCTTTTCACTTGCGAAAAATGCCTTTTGAAAATTCCTTTGAAAATGCCCTATGGCTTTTGAAATGATTCCTTATCACTTTCAACAAATCTCTCTTGCCACGACCTTAGTGCAAATCCACTCTCATAAACCTTTCCTTATCTTTGGATCATGATTTACTTCAAATCCAGCAAGTTGGACCTCTCCATATTTTTATTTTCCACTTATTTCTTATCAAAACAATTTCTACCTTATATCTTGATCATTGGAGGTTTACAAAGGAACTACTCTTTCTGCTTTGATTTTTGCCCCCAAACCTTTTCCCCTTCCTAGTCCTTTGAACCCTCAACCAAGATCCATGAAGATCCACTGGTCTCCAGTTCAAATTTTTCAAACTATACTTGCTGCAAGTTTGGACCAGATTTGCCAAATTTGATGAAATTCATTCAAATCCTTCTCCAAAAATTCTGAGTAAAATCAGGCAGCCTCTGGGTGCATTGAGTGGTCACCTCACCAAGCCCCAGCTCCAGAAAAATTTGTCTTCATACCAAATCATTTCATCGAACACCTGCTGGACACTGTTGCTATCAAGTTCAGTCAAGTTCAGTTAACAGTGTCTGAAACCACTGTCGTTTTCTTCAATGTTCGATCTCAATCTCGCCAGTGCCCCGGTGTCGCCTTGCTCCCCGTCCCCTCCCCCTTGTTTCTGCGCCGCACGATCCCCTGGAACCTTGCGGATGTCGGCGACGAGCAGGAGGAGGTGCGCTGCCCCGTGACCAACGGCAGCGGCGGCTTTGCGGCCGCCAAAGAGAGGCGCAGCGCAGACGACGCCACCCAGCGCCGCCCAAGCCACCAGAGAGCGCCACATGGTCTTCCACTCCCCAGTGCGCGCTGCCACCCTCGTCGTGAACCGCTAGGCGCGGAGCGCGCTCTCTGCCGCCGTCGTGCCCGTGCGGCCACCCCACCGTGGACCGGCGCCATTATGCCAAGACCGACTGGGATTAGCGGGGAAACGACACCAGTACACCTCACTGATGCTGCCTGGCCACTTAAGCTCCCTGCCAAGACACTGCCTCGCCGTAATTGCTCGCCGGAGCAACCCCGTTCACGGCCACCCCCTTGATCCGCCTATAAATAGAGGCCCCGAGCTTCAACTCGAACCCACACCACCTCTACACTCCACCTAGACCACACCAAGCCACTGGAAGAGCCCCGAGGGAGCTTTCTTCCCCGACTCCGGCTGCCCCGACCCGCCACGAGATCCAGCTCGATTCGCTCCCGTGCATGCACCTCCACCCTTCGACTCTTGCCAGTAGCTTCCCTATGCATCCACTCTCCTGACCCGCGCTTCAATTCGGAGCTTGCAGCACCCACCGGAGTTCTCCACCATCACCCGAGCCGCCGTCCGCCGGAGAAAGTGTCGCCGTCGATGTGGTGCTCTCCGTCGGTCGAGTCCACCACCCACCGACGCGGAAGGACAGACTGAAGCTCTTGGTACACTCCGATCTCCCTGTCTCGCCGTGGTTCGACGCCGGCGACCACCGCAGTCTTCGGGCACCGACGAACTTTTTAAACCTGACATGTGGACCCCCCCTGTCAGCCTCTATTCTCTTCTCCCTCGAAACATTTTCTGTTGGCAGCTTCGGGCAAAGACGTTTTCTCTTTGAGCTGGCGCGTTTCTTTCCGAAGCGTTTTCTGTTTTCTCAGTTAAGCCCCTGGAACTTCTCTATTTCATTACAGATGAGTCCCTGGACAGAAACCCTTATAACTTTTTAATAAAAAGTGATTTTTGAGTGATTCTTTTTCTGAAAATCTTATAATTTTGTCTAGTTTTTATGGGATTTATTTGGAAAATTTTTGAACAACTTTTATGCACACGTTGGTTTTCACGTTAGTGTGCTTCTTCGCTATACCGTAGGTTCCGGAAGAGGTGACGGAGCCGCGAACTTCGCCGAGCTAGACTCCGACTTCTCCGAACCAGGCAAGCATGTTTGAACCTTTGATATGATAGGTGTTTTGCATGTTTGCGTGAGAGGTTGTGCGTGGCATATGAGGGTCGGTGAGTACCTCGTTGCTTGTGAGGCAACTACCCGCATGTTCCAAAGTTGCGATGATCTCTGATGAGAGATGGCCGATTCATGTGGTGACATGAAGGGCAGCAAGGTGGTACTGTTGTAGCATGCCAGCCTTGCGTCATCCGACACTTTCCAACGTTAACGTGGACGGAGTCACGTTATCGTTCTTCCCCCTTCCGTGCTACCACTGGTTTTCTGCCAGAATGCGGTTTAGTAAGTTGGTAACCTCTTTCCGTGTACACACCAAACAGAGGGGCCGGGATGATGGTTCCATGGCCCTGGATTAAAGCCAGTCATCCGGTCAGGGGGCATGGGTGTTTCCGGTTGGGACCGAGAGGGGGGCACCCCTTAGAGCGCGCGTATAGAAATTTGATCCCATGCTACGCGAGGTTGTAGCCTCCCCGTCTCAAGATTTTTCTTGAACGTTGCCGAGGGTGATTCCAGGCTTCGGAAATGTTGAATGGGTGTGTACTGGTTAGATGTGTTTCTTCCAAAACACCGTAGACGGAACTAGTCCCCGCGACTACTGAAATCCGTTGGCTATGGTTAAAGCAAAAACTCTGCAGAGTCAAATCCTTTCGAGTCATCGTATCCATAGTCAAGTATCGTGATTAGCGTATCCATGTCTATGTCATAACCTCGTGGTATATTCTTCGTTCCGGTAAGCAAGCTTGAGTAGTAGACTTGGCTGAACGTTATTCCTGTGGATGGACTAACCCTGTTGTTTACCTCATGTCTGCTTGTTCTCTTGATATGATTTATAATTCATGAACTACTAAGTTTTGAATATAAGCCCTTTATGTGATGTCGCTCAGACGTCCGACTGTGGCATGTTTGTCTCTTAGTTTCAATATAAGCCCTTTATGTGATGTCGCTCAGACGTCCGACTGTGGCATGTATGTCTCTTACTTTCAATATAAGCCCTTTACGTGATGTCGCTCAGGCGTCCGACTGTGGCACGCACTGCCTTTATTTTTCTGTTATAAGCCCTTTATGTGGTGTCGCCCCGACGCCCGACTGCGGCATTATTATTCTTGCAGTTTCCTCTCGAGGAGTCATTCAGACCCTCGTTTGGCACCCAGTATTTATTTTGGGATTTCGGGAGGACTACCGCCCGACTTCTCTGTTATTTTCCCATGCATTATTATCTCTATGTCTGAACACACTTGTTAATCTGTTCATGTGCTTCATGTTTACATTTGTTATATCTTATGTCCGAACTGTCTTGCGAGTACTTTCATAGTACTCACCTGGCTTGTTGATTTGGCCAGATGTTGGCGAAGGTGATCTCTTGGATGAAGAGTTCGATAGTGCGTCCGACGCCTAGAGGAGTCCCAGTCAGTCCTATGCGATCCCGGATATTGGTCACTTGTAATATATACGCTTCCGCCACCCGCAATAAGTCTCCTCGAGCCTCACTCCGACGCTCGAAGAGCTATAGTTTTCAGGAGTCATATCACCCACTTCGCGGTGATATTTTCACCACCGTCGTTATCGTAAGTTAGTAGTCATGCCACCCTATCCGCCGTTATGCTTTATCGGCGTTCATGTAATAAATTGTTGAGCAGTCTCCGCTCAACCTTGTATTATATTCAGTACTCCTGGTACTTTTTTTCTTCTGTGACCGAGATATTGTCTACCAGTGAGAAGGAATTCTTCTTTACTGGTCCGTAAAAGGGATTGGTCTCTCAATAAATATTTTATTGAAAAACCGGTCGTGACAACCTTGGTATCAGAGCCAGGATGACTGTAGGAAGCCACTAGGTGCGATCGCTAATCGGTTATTAGCGTCTTTTGTGCTTTTTCAGCATTTTGCAATTGTAGCTATTTTCTGTTGGTCATCATAAATTTATGACATGACTACTCAGAATTTTTGCCTACTTTTGTAGATGGCTGGCAGCAACTGTGAGACTCGAGTGTTCACGAACGTGCCCGAGGGGTTTGTCAAACTCCTCGTCTCCATCACCAAGCTCGCGATCGGGCCAGCGACTCGTCCGGAGTTCACGCTTTATCAGCACAAGCTCAGCGACGACGTGTCTATGCACCAAGCCGTGGTGCAATTCAAGGGAGGACGTTCTGCATCTCGCCACTTCCGTTTTGTGGGAAGGGCCATGCCTACAGAGAGGCATGCCATGCAGATGGCTGCCCGTGAGGCGATAGCTCGTCTTCGGGACATCCTTCCTATGATGAAGACTCGTCGCTACCGCTACCTCCCATGCCATGTGCCATATACTTGTCACTATGCATTCGCCTGCCATCGGGGAGAACGAGATGAAGCCATCGAGATGGTTGTGGAGTATCTCAAGGCTCTGGAGGAGTCTTTCGACAACCTCGTGGACGATCTTGTGGCTGCCCGCATGGACTTAGTCCGGGGCGGTCCTGCCAGCAGGAAAGAGCTTCTCCTCACGGCACCGCCTCTGACTTTTGTCTCGTCTTCAGCCTCTTATAAACCGGCCGTTTTGGCCACTGCTCGCCGTCTGCCTACAACTGAGGAGTTCGACCGAGTCATCGCTCCTACTCCTGTCAGAGCTGCACCGCCTGCCGCACCCGCTCTACCGCCTGTCGCCCCCGCACCATCACCGCAGCGCAGTGTTACGCGCCAGGAGCTAGCTAGAGAGGAGGTGGAGGTTGAATCTCCTGCACCGCTGAGTCTTGCCCTCGGCAAGGGGAAGGACATCGTCACCATCTCTGACTGAGAGCGCTGAGTAGCCGCGCGTTTTGTCTGCTTGTATGATGTGTTTTATCTGTACGCTAGTTTGTATTAGTGTGTTCGCTGCTTTCCGGAGGAGTATGCTAGTCTAAATAACATGTCAGGATTGTGTCCGCACATCCTGAGTGCTGTATCGTGTGCTTGCTTTTCGCGTGTAAGATATATGCTAAGCAGTTCTTCTCTGTGCAAAATCGTTTACGTTTTCTTGAAAACCTTGAGGTCTTTTAAATTGTTGCCTTTGCAAGATTTCCCTTGTGCCACACAGTTCTTCTCATGGGTTTTGCAAAATAATACCCCAGACTGGAAAAATGTCTCGCCCGTGGACTCGCTCCATGCCCAATCAGCCAGAAGAAGTTTATGGGACACAGACTAGCAACAACTTCACTCAGGGACAGTCCAGTCAACAAGACAGCGAAGCAGCCTTGTCTCAAGTATGCCGTCTCTTCGAACAAAGCCAGCAACAGCACCAAGAGATGATGAATCACGTCATCAATATGGGAAACCACCGTGAACCCTATCAACCACATTCCAAGTTATCTGAGTTACAGAAGACTCGCCCTTCAACTTTTGCTCACACTGATAGGCCGCTGGAAGCCGATGACTGGCTTCGTGATATCGAGAGGAAGCTGATTATTGCTCAGTGCTTAGATAATGAGAAGGTGCTTTATGCACCACACTACCTTACTGGAGCAGCTGCAGCATGGTGGGAAAACTTCCTACACATGCATCCCAGTGAACACAACATCACCTGGGAAGAATTCAAGGAAGGCTTTCGTGGGGCACACATTCCCCGGAGCATCATAAAAATCAAGAAGAGGGAATTTGACGATCTCAAGCAAAGAGGCATGTCAGTGACAGAATACAATGGTCAGTTTACCCAGCTATCTCGTTATGCCTACGACGAGCACATGACAGAGAACAAGAAGATGGAAAAATTCCTGGACGGCCTGGCACCGGCACTAAAATGCCAACTGGTTGTACACACTTTCCCGGATTTTAAAACCCTGGTTGACAAGGCCATTACCTTGGAGAATGAGCGCCGTAGTCTGGAAGATCTCCGTAAGCGAAAGAGGGACAAGACGACTCTTGCTCGCAACAACCGAAGCAAGACTGAGGTTCCAAGGACAGAAGCAAGGAAATCCACGACTACTGATCTAAGGCCCGTCAGACAGTTTCATGCCAGGGACAAGGAGTTCACGTACCGTCCAGGGGTCACCTGTTATGCTTGTGGTGAAGAAGGGCACTATGCTAAACAATGCCCAAAGCCGAGGAACTCGGCCCCCAAGCCGAACAATGGTGGAAACAATCCAGCCCCCAAGCGCAACAATTTCAATCCCAACAACAACCACAGGAAGGGTCACCTGAACCATGTGACCAGGGAAGAAGCTCAGAAAGCCCCAGACATCGTGCTCGGTACGTTCCCTGTCAACACAGTACCTGCCACGGTTTTGTTTGATTCTGGAGCTTCCCATTCGTTCGTTTCGAAGAGTTTTGTTTTGCAACATGGTTTTCCGATACTTCCCTTGGAAAAATCTATGATCATCAAGTCCCCCAGAAACGAGCAGATCGCTCAGAGTTACTGCCAAGGAGTAATCATTGAATTCGAAGGGCTACAATTCCAAGCAAATCTCATAGTGTTGGAAAATAAAGGACTAGATGTCATTTTAGGGATGGACTGGTTGACCACCAACAAAGGATTCATTGACTGTTTCAATCGGACCGTGATTCTCACCCACCATCACGGCAAGACAATAAAGGTTACAGCTCAAGAAAGGCCACGGTCACGGCAACCAAAGCTGAACAAAGTGGACATTTCAGAACTGAGTAAAGTTCCAGTGGTATGCGAGTTCCCTGATGTATTTCCTGAAGAACTACCAGGCATGCCACCAGACCGAGAGATAGAGTTCAGCATCGAGCTAGCACCTGGCACCGCTCCCATCTATAAGAAACCTTATAGAATGGCACCCTCAGAATTGGTGGAGTTGAAGAAGCAGATAAAGGAATTATTGGACAAAGGATTTACTCGAGCCAGCTCCTCACCATGGGGTTCGCCAGTTTTATCCGCCAAGAAAAAGGATGGGACACTGAGACTGTGTATAGACTATCGAGCCCTCAATATGGTCACCATCAAAAACAAATATCCGATGCCACGGATAAATGATTTGTTTGACCAGCTCGCACAAGCCAAAGTGTTCTCAAAAATTGATTTGAGATCAGGATATCATCAACTGAAAGTACGGACAGAAGATATCCCTAAAACAGCATTCACCTCCAGATACCGATTATATGAATTCACAGTGATGCCTTTTGGTCTAACAAACGCCCCCGCATATTTCGTCCACCTCATGAACAAAGTGTTCATGAAATTCATGGACAAATTTTTTGTGGTGTTCATCGACGATATTCTGGTATACTCAAGGACACCAGAAGAGCATGCTGAGCATCTCAGAATTGTTTTGGGAGAATTAAGGAAACATCAGTTGTACGCCAAATTTAGCAAGTGTGAGTTTTGGCTAAGGCAGGTTGGTTTCCTAGGCCATATATTGAACCAAGAAGGCGTGGCCGTAGACCCAGAAAAAGTCAAGGCCATACTTGACTGGAAGCCACCCGCCAACGTTACAGATGTGCGGAGTTTCCTGGGAATGGCCGGATATTACAGAAGGTTTATTGAAGGATTCTCCACTGTGGCAAAACCAATAACACAGTTGCTCGAGAAGGACAAGAAATTTGTATGGACGGAAGCATGCGAGAGAAGCTTCCAAGAACTTAAGAAGAAGCTAACAACCGCACCGGTATTAACCGTGCCAGACATACACAAGAGTTTTGAAGTATATTGTGACGCGTCCCGAAAAGGCCTCGGATGTGTACTAATGCAGGATGGCAAAGTTGTCGCGTATGCCTCCAGGCAGCTGCGAAAACATGAGGAAAATTACCCAACACATGACTTGGAGCTAGCAGCAGTCATACATGCACTCAAGGAGTGGAGGCACTTTCTGTTGGGAAATCGCTGTGAAATATATACGGACCATAAGAGCCTCAAATATATTTTCACACAGCCAGAGCTAAATTTACGCCAACGACGCTGGTTGGAATTGGTCAAGGACTATGATGTCGGCATTCACTACCATCCAGGGAAAGCAAATGTAGTGGCTGATGCCCTTAGTCGAAACCCCAGCCCGGACAACGACGGTCCGCAAAACTTGAGGCCTGAGTTTCAGCAAGAGTTCGCTAGGCTCAACATGGTGTTAGTCTCTGAGGGCACCGTATCAAATCTGGAGATACAACCCACCCTAGTGGAACAAATTAAGAAGGCTCAACAGGGACATCCCAGCATCGAAGGTATAAGAAAGAAAATGAACCTTGGTAAGTCTTCGGAGTTCGTCACAGACAGTGAAGGAATATTATGGTACGGAGACAGACTTTGCGTACCTAACATTGAGGAACTCAAGCAACAAATCTTAACCGAAAGCCACACCGCTCCATACTCGATCCACCCTGGAGGAACCAAAATGTACAAGGACATTCAGGAAAGTTTTGGTGGCACGGTATGAAAAGAGATATAGCCACATTTATTGCTTGTTGCGGTTCATGTCAGCGCATCAAGGCCGAGCATCAAAAGCCAGCAGGGCTACTCCAGCCAAACAGGATACCGGAGTGGAAATGGGACGAAATAGGAATGGACTTCATCGTTGGACTACCCCGATCACAACACGGAAATGACGCCATATGGGTCATCACCGACCGGCTAACCAAGGTTGCTCATTTCATTCCCGTGAAGACTACCTACTCCACACAAAGACTGGCCAAACTTTATCTCTCCCGTATAGTTTGTTTGCATGGAGTCCCAAAGACTATAATATCCGACCGAGGCACACAATTTGTCTCCAAATTTTGGGATCACCTGCAACAAGCTCTGGGCACGCAGCTAGCTTTCAGTACAGCGTACCACCCTCAGACTGATGGACAAACGGAACGTGTGAACCAAATCCTAGAGGATATGCTGAGAGCCTGTGTGCTCACCTATGGGTCCAGTTGGGAAGAGAGTTTGCCGTATGCTGAGTTTGCTTACAACAACAGTTACCAAGCCAGCTTGCAAATGGCACCCTTTGAAGCATTGTACGGGCGGAGGTGTCGTACCCCACTGAATTGGTCAGAAACAGGTGACAGTCGTATCTTCGGCCCAGACATGCTTAAAGAGGCCGAGGAGAAAGTTAAGCAGATCAGGGACAGACTCAAGACAGCGCAGAGCCGACAAAAGAGCTACTACGATCAAAAACATCGTGAGGTCAGCTTTGAACCCGGTGATTCCGTATACCTACGAGTGTCTCCCATGAGGGGCCTGCAACGGTTCAAAATTAAGGGGAAGCTAGCCCCGAGATTTATTGGACCATTTTGTATAATTGCACGAAGAGGCACGGTAGCCTACCAGCTAGACCTACCCAAGGAGCTGTCAGACGTCCATGACGTATTCCACGTCTCACAATTGAGAAAATGTGTAAGTAACCCGGAGAAGCATGTATCCCATGAGAGCATCGATGTACAACCAGACCTCACCTACAGAGAAAGGCCAGTAAAGATATTGGAAGTGTCTGAACGGAGGACCCGTCAGAAAACGACAAAAATTTTCAGAGTGCAGTGGAGCAACCACACTGAGGATGAAGCTACATGGGAAAGGGAAGATTTTCTTCAGACAGAATATCCATATCTATTCGAGGATCAGCTGAAATCTCGAGGACGAGATTATTCCTAAGGGGGTAGGTGTTGTGACACCCAAAATTTTATTTGGCCTTTTCAAAAAATTTATTTGACTTGAGGGAGGTGTTTTAAACTTTTCTTCAAAAGAACCCTCCCTTTCAAAATATTTTTTTTATGGCAAGGGTTTTATTTGGAATTCACCCAAGACTTGATGTTGGTCTTGGAGGTTCTTTCTTTTTATTTGGACTCAAACCAAAATGCTTTTCACTTGGGAAAAATGCCTTTTGAAAATGCCCTATGGCTTTTGAAATGATTCCTTATCACTTTCAACAAATCTCTCTTGCCATGACCTTAGTGCAAATCCACTCTCATAAACCTTTCCTTATCTTTGGATCATGATTTACTTCAAATCCAGCAAGTTGGACCTCTCCATATTTTTATTTTCCACTTATTTCTTATCAAAACAATTTCTACCTTATATCTTGATCATTGGAGGTTTACAAAGGAACTACTCTTTCTGCTTTGATTTTTGCCCCCAAACCTTTTCCCCCTCCTAGTCCTTTGAACCCTCAACCAAGATCCATGAAGATCCACTGGTCTCCAGTTCAAATTTTTCAAACTATACTTGCTGCAAGTTTGGACCAGATTTGCCAAATTTGATGAAATTCATTCAAATCCTTCTCCAAAAATTCTGAGTAAAATCAGGCAGCCTCTGGGTGCATTGAGTGGTCACCTCACCAAGCCCCAGCTCCAGAAAAAAATTTCTTCATACCAAATCATTTCATCGAACACCTGCTGGACACTGTTGCTATCAAGTTCAGTCAAGTTCAGTTAACAGTGTCTGAAACCACTGTCGTTTTCTTCAGTGTTCGATCTCAATCTCGCCAGTGCCCCGGTGTCGCCTTGCTCCCCGTCCCCTCCCCCTTGTTTCTGCGCCGCACGATCCCCTGGAACCTTGCGGACGTCGGCGACGAGCAGGAGGAGGTGCGCCGCCCCGTGACCGACGGCAGCGGCGGCTTTGCGGCCGCCAGAGAGAGGCGCAGCGCAGACGGCGCCACCCAGCGCCGCCCAAGCCACCGGAGAGCGCCGCGTGGTCTTCCACTCCCCAGTGCGTGCTGCCACCCTCGTCGTGAACCGCTGGGCGCGGAGCGCGCTCTCTGCCGCTCTCGTGCCCGTGCGGCCACCCCACCGTGGACCGGCGCCATTACGCCAAGACCGACCGGGATTAGCGGGGGAACGGCACCAGTACACCTCACTGATGCTGCCTGGCCACTTAAGCTCCCTGCCAAGACACTGCCTCGCCGTAATTGCTCGTCGGAGCAACCCCGTTCACGGCCACCCCCTCGATCCGCCTATAAATAGAGGCCCCGAGCTTCAACTCGAACCCACACCACCTCTACACTCCACCTAGACTACACCAAGCCACTGGAAGAGCCCCGAGGGAGCTTTCTTCCCCGACTCCGGCCGCCGCAACCCGCCACGGGATCCAGCTCGATTCGCTCCCGTGCGTGCACCTCCACCCTTCAACTCTTGCCAGTAGCTTCCCTATGCATCCACTCTCCTGACCCGCGCTTCAATTCGGAGCTTGCAGCACCTACCGGAGTTCTCCACCATCACCCGAGCCGCCGTCCGCCGGAGAAAGTGTCGCCGTCGACGTGGTGCTCTCCGTCAGTCGAGTCCACCACCCACCGACGCAGAAGGACACGCTAAAGCTCTTGGTACACTCCGATCTCCCTGTCTCGCCGTGGTTCGACGCCGGCGACCACCGCAGTCTTCGGGCACCGGCGAACTTTTTAAACCTGACATGTGGACCCCCCCTGTCAGCCTCTATTCTCTTCTCCCTCGAAACTTTTTCTGTTGGCGCCTTCGGGCAAATACGTTTTCTCTTTGAGCTGGCGCGTTTCTTTCCGAAGCGTTTTCTGTTTTCTCAGTTAAGCCCCTGGAACTTCTCTGTTTCATTACAGATGAGTCCCTGGAGAGAAACCCTTATAACTTTTTAATAAAAAGTGATTTTTGAGTGATTCTTTTTCAGACAATCTTATAATTTTGTCTAGTTTTTTATGGGATTTATTTGGAAAAAATTTGGAACAACTTTTATGCACGCGTTGGTTTTCACGTTAGTGTGCTTCTTCGCTATACCGTAGGTTCCGGAAGAGGTGACCAAGCCGCGAACTTCGCCGAGCTAGACTCCGACTTCTCCGAACCAGGCAAGCAAGTTTGAACCTTTGATATGATAGGTGTTTTGCATGTTTGCGTGAGAGGTTGTGCGTGGCATATGAGGGTCGGTGAGTACCTCGTTGCTTGTGAGGCAACTACCCGCATGTTCCAAAGTTGCGATGATCTCTGATGAGAGATGGCCGAATCATGTGGTGACATGAAGGGCAGCAAGGTGGTACTGTTGTAGCATGCCAGCCTTGCGTCATCCGACACTTTCCAACGTTAACGTGGACGGAGTCACGTTATCGTTCTTCCCCCTTCCGTTCTACCACTGGTTTTCTGCCAGAATGCGGTTTAGTAAGTTGGTAACCTCTTTCCGTGTACACACCAAACAGAGGGGCCGGGATGATGGTTCCATGGCCCTGGATTAAAGCCAGTCATCCGGTCAGGGGGCATGGGTGTTTCTGGTTGGGACCGAGAGGGGGGCACCCCTTAGAGCGCGCGTATAGAAATTTGATCCCATGCTACGCGAGGTTGTAGCCTCCCCGTCTCAAGATTTTTCTTAAACGCTGCCGAGGGTGATTCCTGGGTTCGGAAATGTTGAATGGGTGTGTACTGGTTAGATGTGTTTCTTCCAAAACACCGTAGACGGAACTAGTCCCCGCGACTACTGAAATCCATTGGCTGTGGTTAAAGCAAAAACTCTGCAGAGTCAAATCCTTTCGAGTCATCGTATCCATAGTCAAGTATCGTGATCAGCGTATCCATGTCTATCTCATAACCTCGTGGTATATTCTTCGTTCCGGTAAGCAAGCTTGAGTAGTAGACTTGGCTGAACGTTATTCCTGTGGATGGACTAACCCTGTTGTTTACCTCATGTCTGCTTGTTCTCTTGATATGATTTATAATTCATGAACTACTAAGTTTTGAATATAAGCCCTTTATGTGATGTCGCTCAGACGTCCGACTGTGGCATGTTTGTCTCTTAGTTTCAATATAAGCCCTTTATGTGATGTCGCTTAGACATCCGACTGTGCATGTATGTCTCTTACTTTCAATATAAGCCCTTTACGTGATGTCGCTCAGACGTCCGACTGTGGCACGCACTGCCTTTATTTTTCTGTTATAAGCCCTTTATGTGGTGTCGCCCCGACGCCCGACTGCGGCATTATTATTCTTGCAGTTTCCTCTCGAGGAGTCATTCAGACCCTCGTTTGGCACCCAGTATTTATTTTGGGATTTCGGGAGGACTACCGCCCGACTTCTCTGTTATTTTCCCATGCATTATTATCTCTATGTCTGAACGCACTTGTTAATCTGTTCATGTGCTTCATGTTTACATTTGTTATATCTTATGTCCGAACTGTCTTGCGAGTACTTTCATAGTATTCACCTGGCTTGTTGATTTGGCCAGATGTTGGCGAAGGCGATCTCTTGGATGAAGAGTTTGATAGTGCGTCCGACGCCTAGAGGAGTCCCAGTCAGTCCTGTGCGATCCCGGATATTGGTCACTTGTATTATATACGCTTCCGCCACCCGCAATAAGTCTCCTCGAGCCTCACTTCGATGCTCGAAGAGCTGTAGTTTTTAGGAGTCATATCACCCACTTCGCGGTGACATTTTCACCACCGTCGTTATCGTAAGTTAGTAGTCATGCCACCCTATCCGCCGTTATGCTTTATCGGCGTTCATGTAATAAATTGTTGAGCAGTCTCCGCTCAACCTTGTATTATATTCAGTACTCCTAGTACTTTTTTTCTTCTGTGACCGAGATATTGTCTACCAGTGAGAAGGAATTCTTCTTTACTGGTCCGTAAAATGGATTGGTCTCTCAATAAATATTTTATTGAAAAACCGGTCGTGACAGCCTTCATAGCTGCAGACGGGCACGGGGCATTTGCAGGGCGCGAGCGGACACACGCTCTGGTGATCGGCGAGCTTGTGGTAAGTGACGTAGAGCCCACAGTCTTTGTGCGGGCACTCCACCCTCACCGAGGAGAGGACGTCGTCCACCGCCGTGTTCTACACATCGAAGCCACCGCCGCACTCGCACTTCTGGCACTGTCGCTGGTTCCCGGGGTGCTCGACGTGGCAGTCTGCGCAGGCCAGGTGCCCTCCCTTGCCCTGCACAAATCAATCGAATAGCACATCAATCAAGAAACCTGCACCTTGCTCGATCACCAAATGGACGAGGTGTATTCGAACCTCATACACTGGAGGCTTCAAGGGGCGGAGGCACAAGGGCCAGTGGAGCAAGGTGAGGTCCATCGAGACCATAGAGAGCTCCATCGTCGGGTCCTATTCCGTCTGCATGATCTCGCCCTCCTCGTGCACAACCATCTCTTGCTTTATTAGGGCCGGGGCATTACAAAGCTTTACCATCACATATTCATACTACTTCAAGGTGCATTAAATCAACACATGCAAGTATCAAAAGGAGAGTCACGACATGCGTGCATGCATTGTAATTAATGCATTGGTAAACGAAAATTATTGAAATATATCGAGTGCAGTGCTTTGATGTGTCGCGTCAACTGATACAACAGGAAGTTTGATTACTACAATGCTCTCTCGCCTTAACCACACCTGCCTTTGGCTGCATGACAGGTGGGCCACCCACCTGTTGGGCCCACCTGTCATACATGTAAAGGCAGGAGCAGTAAGTCAATGAAGCTGCGTCCCTCCCTCGCCCATGAGCGTGGTGGCTGGCAGGACTAGGAGAAACTTTCGTTCGCTACACGCTCTCCCTCCCGCACGCGGTGGACATGCAGCAGTTCAATCGGTGTCAGATGGCCAGAAGCATACTGTAGTACTCCTCTACTGCAGTAGTACTCCATCATTGTTCGACTTCCCGAAGAGGCGAAGAGCCAAGCGCAGACCGGACGCTCGTGTGGCAGTTTCATGTGTAGAGTAGTCTAGGATAGCGTGTACCGTTCCTGTAAGCTTAAAATCATTGAGGTCGGCTCCTTGCTTTTTTATTAAAATAATCTGCTGGCCCTACCTGTCATCCTGGTGATTGTAGTTTGCACGCTCATCTGGTCAAGAAAGTAATATATATTTTAATTTGTGGTGGGGTAAATGTTAGAGGTTGCAGCAAATGGAGTATTGTACACTGCGGGTCTTTCAGCCAAGTTTAGAGGCAACCATGTGGGGCCAGTGCTATGATGTGTCGTGGCAACTCGTACAACGAGGAGAAGCTTGATTTTATTACTACACGCCTTCTGCCTCACCCATGCGTGCGGTGGCTCACTGACGAGGACAGGCTTTTGCTTATAGTACTACAACAAGCTATCCCTCCCGCTCGCGGTGGACAGACATGCAGCAGTGGATTCGATACTGTAGAAGCAGTAGTAGTAACATCATTGTTTGTCTTCTCGAAGAGGCGAAGAGCCAAGCGCAACCCGAACGTGGCAGTTGCGAACCTTGGAGCACGCATATAGCCAGGCTCTTGCATGAGACAAAATTGCTATGTGAGCCCACTATTACTTGCTAGTATAGCCGTGTAAACCAGAAAGGAGTATTTGCCTTTCTAGAGATTTCAACAAGTGACTAGACTACACCGAGATGGAGTACATATGGAGCAAAATGAGTGAATCTACACCGTAAATAAATACGTAGTTCTCTCGTTTTCCTCTCCGCCTTGGTCGCAGTGCACAACATTGAGTATACTAGTACTATCATCTTCAAATTTACGAAGTAACCATAGGCACCTCGTCGTCGATGGCAACATCTCCTGACACGCGATAGACGCGAGCGGCAGTCACCTCCATAGGTTCTTGAATGCCAAGGAGGGAGAGGGTAGCGGTTCCCGAGACGTTGAACGGTCAATGATACATCCTCAATTAAAAGCGGAGGGAGTAATTGGAGAAGCAAAATAGAGCCAGCACGATGTGAATGCAATAGAGTTTGGATTCTCATATAAAGGTGCCCCACCACTCCAATCCATCTACTCCTAGTCTCTGCGCAACACTGCTCACTCCAATCCAAGACCAAGTGACCAAAAGCCAGAAGCACCTATGGAGGCGATGGACGCGAGCGGCAGTCGGCTATGCCAAATCATCCAAGGCGCCGGCCTGCGGCCCCGCACTGCGCAGCATTTCCAGACGGTGCTGGCGACCGCCGGCGTTGTAGCCCTCGCCGACGCCAGCTTCGCCTCTCGCACGGACGACATGATGGTCAACTCCATCCGCAAGTTCACCACCGTCAAGAAGCGCGCGGATGACCTTGCCATACTGCTCAGCCCGCGTGCCCAAGCTCCTCATTGCCTGCCACCCTCATCGGCCTCCATGGTGACAAACTCTTTCAAGCCCTGGTGGCCCTGCAGGTGCCGGAGGTCGCGACAAAGAATGTGCACCTCGAGGCCGCGCTCGCCGCGCAGCGCCTCACCATGGAAGAAACCGTCGACCTGCACATCCACGTCTACGAGGAAATCGTCTACATAGGCCACTACAAGGCCAGCGAGGACAGAAAGATGTTGGCCTTCTTCCAGCGGCTGGAATCTTCGGACGCCATTGTTTAAAAGCACGTCGACCTGGCCACGAAAGCCGCTGCTACTTAGCCGCCGTTCGATGGGCCGGTGCCCTGAGTCGAGGAGGTGGACGTCGTCGATGGATGCATCTCTTCTTCTTGCCTCTTGTAACCAGCACTGCATCGCCTCGTGGCCTTAATGTTTTATTAGTATAGGAGGATATGGCATTTTTTCCAGTCGTAACGTTTTCACTGTGAGGTGGGGTCGCAGTTGAGCAAACCGACCATCGGCAAATCCCCACCCCGCCCACCGGGCGTCGGCTGAGTTTAGAATTAGAAGAGAGAAACGAGGGACAAGAGCTAGCTGTAGCACGGATGCTGTTGTCAGATGGGACTCGCGTTGATAGAATAGGAGTACTGAGCACTCGTACCTCTTTTTTTAGGGAAAAAGTAGTCGTAAGTCTAGTACTACCACTAGTTGGGTGCGTGCGACCTATACCTGTCATCACTTTAGGTCTCCTTTTCGAACCGCAGCTACGCTTCACCGTACATATTTTTCACGCATTTATCCTCCTATATGTACCCCTAGGCTATTTCCACGTGCTCCCTTTCGCCGACATGTGGGACATAGAGCATCTCGGTCGTAGTGCATGCACGACTCGGAGCATATGCCGAGGTACTTTACATTTCAGACCTCACGAATTACATGCAAACTCCCCGCAAAAGAATAAATAAATAAATGAATTACTACATGAAACCATATTATTTTCATAGAAACCGGAGCACGTTCATTAAATTTTGGACATGACACGTTTATAAAAAAACTACCGGACCTAAACCAGTCTAAGGGCCTCTTTGACACGCAGGATACTGAAAACACAGAAATGGGGAAAGTATGATGGCGATGAACCGAGACGACGAGAACTCTAACTCAGTTAGAGGTTAGAATTAGATTCTAACCCTGAAATAACTCTAATCCAAAGAGGTCTATGGATGGCAGGGTTAGATTGACAATAAATGTTCTTTCTCAATCATTTGACTACTTTGGACCCTATTTCCTGCCGGATTTGGTGTGGCCGGCTCTTGTGTGGCCTCCTCCCGCTCACAATTGTCATAAACGAACCATCTTTACAAATCAAGCATGCAAAACATGATAAATTTTACTTTGTCCATACAATTGAGATATCCCACTTAAACATACAAGTCCTCAATCAAGCTTCACAAAAAAATACTCCATGAAACAAAGCATGAGCTAACTCATCCCGGAAGTCATTCACGATAGGGAGGGAGCCCGGAGCCCCTCACGCACCCAGGGAGGAGCTCGTCATCGTCGCTCTGGAGGAAGGCTCTGTAGAGCCCAAGCCCCGGGAACCCCTTTGACGCCGGCGCTTGCGAGTTGAGGTCGACACCGGCATGGGTAGCAGGGCCACTTGCCGACGACTGTGAACCAAATCTTTGGGCCTCTAGAAATAATGCAAGCCTGAAACTAAAATACCTAGAAAGGTGAACTGAATCTTTGGGCCTCTAGAAATAATGCAAGCCTGAAACTGAAATACCTAGAAAGGTGAACTGAATCTTTGGGCCTCTAGAAATAATGCAAGCCTGGAACTGAAATACCTAGAAAGGTGAACTGATTCATTGGGCCTCTAGAAATAATGCAAGCCTGAAACTGAAAAACCTAGAAAGGTGAACTGAATCTTTGGGCCTCTAGAAATATTTATTACCTCCTCAAGCAGCATCAAACAATTCCATGCGTGCACCACAAATCTATACCAAGTTCAATCAAGATCTACTTTTCCAAATCAGAATTAGCGCTAGAGCAAGCGAGATCAATGATATGGCTGTGAGACAGAGAAGGAACGGACAAACTCACCCCTCTCGCGACCTCCCTGGTAGATGTGCTGCCGCCGCACATGACAGAGGGAGAAAAATGACCGGTGAAGGGGGAGCGGGGCAAGCTTTGAAGGTCGGAGGGAGAGGGCGGCCGGAGGAGAGAGAGGGCGAGTGGCGGAGTGGCGCTTGGGCGGGCGGCCCGATGGGGAACAGAGAGGAGTCGTGCGAGGGGGATGGGCGGAGGGAGCGATCTGGTGCGGGCAGGGGAGATTTTTTAGTTCTCTTTTAGTGGGCCTGAGGAGAACTAACCCAATTAGAACCTCTCCACTGGGCTATTTTTCTAGCTGGGTTAGAGCAAACTAGCTCAAACTAACCCCTCCTGTTTGGATAATTTGGGGCTATTTCAACCCAGACTAGCTCTAACTCAGGGATCCAAACAAAGAGGAATAGTACTGTAGATGCTACAGTTTGGATCGTAGCACATTGTTTTTTATGGCCATATCAGCACAGTGTTTTCTACTGCTGATTCACTGGGCTGCCATGGTTCGCACTCCTCTGACGTGAGTAGTAGTACTACTACTAGTATATACCGCATGATTCTTTGCTCCTTCTTACTACTACGTACTCCTACTTCGCCGACATGTGGTTGAGCCAGCATCCGGGTCGACGTGTCATGCACCAGATTAGGGTGCGGAACGGAAGGGGGGCATCACCCCGATCGTACCGCCAGTAATTCATGACTATAGTGAGTAGTCATATCACAAGTCTTTCCAGCAGTAACGCGCCGTCAAATCGCACAGGCCGACCTTTCCAGCAGTAAATAAGTTGAATCCGCTACTCCCTCACCCTCCTCGCCTCTCTGTCAAACCGCCTACGCTAAAACTGCCGCACGTATTGCCCGGGAAAAGCCCCGCCCTCAACTTTTAACTACGTGAAAATAGTTCGAGCTTGTTCGTTCTATATAAATACTAGTAATGTATGTTTATTCACCCGTGGGGTTGTTCAATGAATGGAGGGCCGGGGAGCACAAGTGAACAATACTACTACTAGTAAGTAGGAGTCGTATAGTTAGTCACCTTAAATAGAGAGTTTCTTTTCTTCAATGCCACATACACAAATTGAAACGCTTGTTGTGGAGAGAAAAATATAATCACTCCACTATATATCTATGCAGGGGCCTGAGTGCTTGCTTTACTAGGGTTGTTGTCTTCATTCTCTCATCCTCTCCAGATCTAAACAAGACAACGGTAGTTGTCGGTGTAAAAACCGGTGGATCTCGGGTAGGGGTCGATGGTAATAGGAGATGGGGGAAACGATGTTTACCCAGGTTCAGGCCCTCTTAATGGAGGTAATACCCTACTTCCTGCTTGATCGATCTTGATGAATATAGAGATTACAAGAGTTGATCTACCCCGAGATCATATGTTGTGGTCTAAACCATAGGGGTATGATGATTAATGTCATAATAATCTATCGAATAGCCTGGCCTTGGCTTATATAACGCACCAGAGGCCTAGGTTAACAAGAGTCATAGCCGAATATGTTGGTGGAGAGGAGTCCTTGTCTTGATCACCAAGTCTTGTGGAATACTCCTTGTATGCGGCATGGGTTGCGCGAAGTGGCCCATGAGTGAACCACCATGCGGGTCCTCGGCCCGATCCACCTGGTCGGGAGACGATGTGGTGAGTACCCCCTAGTCCAGGATACCGTCAGTAGCCCCCTGAACCGGTCTTCAAGTTGGGGACGCTCCTCGATCCATCCTAACTGTTCTTCATCTTCGGTCGCCGGTCTTGAAAACTGGTTCAACAAATCTTCTCATCTTCGATCTTGAGGATCGCCGAAGTGAATCCGAAGAGTTTACACGTCGGGCATCCGAGGAGCCCCTTTAAGTTCTCGGCCTTTATCAATGCCTTATTTTTATTTTTTACGCCACACCTCGGGTTTGAAGTTGTTCCCGTGCGGTGGTGTCCTCTTGCATCCGAGCTCCAACGCCGGACTGCATTCGAGATATCTTTTGCAGCCGAGCACCAACACCGGACTATATCCGACCTCCAACGCTGGACTATATCCGAGGTGTCATAGATCACCTTGGCTTGAAAATTTTTGAAGGAGGTTATCCGAGTTTAACGCTGAAAAGTTCTCTATGGAACGAGCCATTCGAATCCGGGCTTTATGCCGGACCACTTCCGAGCTCCAACGATGGTCAGTGTCCGAGGTGTCGTAAACTACCTCGGTCTTTTAAAAGATTGAACGAATTCAGCCAAGCTTAATGCCGGAAATGCCCTCTATGGAGCCAGCCACTAGCGCCCGAGCTTTATGCCGGACTGCTTCCGAGGTGGTGCACCACCCCGACGCGGTGCAATTTACTCTCTGCTGAAATATATAGCCAGTATATGTGTATCCAGTAGCCCTCAAGGTGTGTGTCGGTCTAAACCCGAGATGCACCTGAAGGAAAAGATAAAACTGCTGATCTTGGTAGCCCCTGAGACTCAGGTCGATTTGCAAAATCGACCTGAGGATCAACTCCTAGCTCGGCAGCATACGTAGGAATAGAAACACAGTTTAATATATTAGAAATAATGTTCGACGGACAGGCCCCTGAGAGAGGGTTGTGAGAAGTCGCCGTGATATATTAGCTTGATGCCGAATAAGTCCCAGATGGTACTTAGTGTTGTCCGAATGTCGGGTGGTTGGTGCGACATATGCCAAAGGATGGCTTATCATTGTGGGAGCCAATAAAACGTCGCCGGTGCCTGGAAACGGGATGAGGTGAAGACATGCACACCGGCGAATCTTACCCAGGTTCGGGGCTCTCCGAGGAGATAACACCCCTAGTCCTGCTCTGCGGGGTCTCCGCATGATCGCTAGCTCGATAAAGAGTAGCTACAATCGCTCCTAGAGCTGTTGGGATCAAGGGAGAAGAAGAACAAGGCTAGCTCTTGCTTCTCTCTATCTATGGTGTGTGTGCGTGTGCTATGCTTGGAAGCCAAACATGCAGAGGTGCCAACCATTTGCATGGGTGCTCCGGGGGGTTTATATAGGCCTACCCCCCGGGGGTACAATGGTAATCCGACTGGGAACTGGCCCCAGCCGTCAGTGTCTACGCCTGCCGGCTCCTCCGCCGGCTGCTGGGTCCCGCCGGCTGGTGGGTCCCGCCGGCTGCCGGCTACTCGGTCGGCAGGCCGGCCCCACCGCCTAGGGTCTTGTCGGCGGCTGCTTACTGTAGCCGCGCCTCTGATGATGAGGGCTTTGTCGAGGTAAGCGTGGCTACAGTGATCCGCGTCGGGGGCTATCACTGTAGCCTCACCTCGTCTTGTCTCCTTAAATGGGCTCCTGCTTCGAGGAAGGGAGTCGCCGGCTTCTGGAGGCCGGCTATGCTCCTGGCCGACTAGGAAAGGCCGGGCCACCTTCACGCCTCCCTCTGGCTGAAGGGGCCCGCAGTCCTTGGGCCGTGCAGGAGTGGGTCGTGGATGACGTCGTAGCTGGCGTGGCTACAGTGCCCGGCCGCACGGGAGACATCCCTCCCGTACAGCCTCCTGTAACCATGCCTGCCTCGGGCTTCGGGGGTCGTGGGCCGCACTGTGGCCATGCCCCGTCAGGTCGTCGTTATGTAGGGGCGGTTGTGGTCTCGGCCGGCTTCTAGGAGTCGGCGTTCTTCTTAGCCGGCTTCTTGGAGTCGGTGTGGCTGGGTCGCCTTCCGGGAGTCGGCTTTAGTGGTAGCCGGCCGGGGAAGGCGGCCCAAATGCTTGGAGTGCTTGAAGGCCCAAAGGCCTGATAAATTTTCTGAAGAACCAGGGGTAGTCGGTTAGGTTACCCGTGGTCGTTTACCCCGATAGTAGTCCCCGAAGCTGATTGGGCTTCGAGGTGGAGCGGGGTTCGAGAAGCTCGGTCAGCTTCCTATCGTGACAAGCCGGCAGCTGGGAGCCGACCTTGGTGCAGGCGCGCCGCCCTTAGTCGAATTCTTCTGGAGTCGGAAGGCGGGAACCCGCGGGCTTGTGCACCGGGCCGCGGGCCGGCCTCGGGCCATGGCGTGCCACGTGGCCGAAAAGCCTGCCACCCCACGCGCGTGACGGGACGTCGCCGCAGGGAGGGGGCCCGCCACATCCGTGCCCCGGCCCAGGCGCAGATCCTTTGTATCCCGAAACCGCCCGTACGTTCCGCGCGGCAGTTTCGGCTCGCACTTTATGCGTAATAAACGCGAGTCGTGGGGAGTGAGCGTAGTTAATCCCACGTCTCCCCCCCACGTCCGGCCTCTTCGGCCGCGTGAGGCTATAAGTAGGGGGAGGTGGAGGGCGGCAGACCCTCGCACGCTCCTCCTACTCCCTTCGTCTTCTCGCCTTGCTCGTTCCTGCGACAGCGCCTCGCCGCCGCGCTCTTCCTTCGCACGCTCCTCCGCCGCCGTGCCAGCCTCCGCTATGCCTCCCCACGTAGAGCAGCTCGGCGGGGATTGGGATGGCTCCATCGTCCACAACGACCACATCGACTTCCTCCGCGACACCCGGCGTCTGCCCAGCGCGGACAAAGTGGAGGTCCGCCTCGCGCCGGAGAAGGAGGTCAGGCCGGCGCCGCAGGAGGGCGAGCGGGTGGTCTTCCGCTCGCACTTCCTGCGCGGCTTCGGACTGCCAGTGAGCGCCTTCTTCCGCTCCTGGCTGGACTACTATCAGCTCCAGCCGCACCACCTAACCCCCAACGCGGTGGTGCTGCTGTCGGCCTTCGTCACCCTGTGCGAGGGCTATCTCGGCGTCCTCCCCACCCTCGAGCTCTGGGGGGAATTCTTCCAGTCGAAGCTGGGTACGCGCAGCAAGGGCGTGCCGGCCCACACTGGCGCCTTCATCACGTCGCGGAGATCGGGCGCCGACAACCCCTTCCCCGTCATCACGCTGATCCAATCGGTGAAGAAGTGGCAGAAATCATACTTCTACGTGCGGAACATCGCTCCCCGGGGCGACTACATCAACCTGCCGGCTTACGTAGCCGGCCCACCGGCGGGGAGGCTGCCCCAGTGGTCCTTCCGGGCGGTGACGCTATCGCAGGGAGGGAACGCCGCCATCGCCCGCTTGCGGGTGATGGTCCAGTCGGAGGGCCTGACGGGGCCCGACCTTCTGGCCGCGCTCGTCACGCGCCGGGTCCTCCCGCTCCAGAGCCGGCCTCATCTGATCTGCCAGATGAGCGGTCAGCTCGATCCGAGCCGGATGTGCACCAAGGAGATGCCGCAGGCCGACGCGGCCGACATGGTGAACTACCTCGCCAACTGCCAGCTTCCCGACGACTGGCAATTCGGCAAGGAGCCATATAGCCGCGCCAATCCTCCGCCTACGGTACGTTCCCCTTCTCTTTTTCTCTCTTTCTCTCTCAGCTTTGTCGCCGAGTTCCTCTGGGCCGACTCTAACTCAGTCGGCTCGCTTTTTGACAGAATCCTCTGCTTCGGCCGGCCGGCGGAGCGGACGTGGAGCGCCGCTTCGTCCCCGACCGGACCGAGCACGACCAGGAGGACCCCGATCTGGGGGCGGTCCATATGGAGGATGCAACCGAGCCGGCCGGCGGCCAAGCCGGCGGCGAAGCAGGCGGCGCCGGGTTCTCCGCGACCTTCGACGACTGGCCGGACGAGGATGAAGCCGAAGCCATCCCGCCCCGTCAGCCGGCCTCCGGACGCAGCGCAGGCTCCTCCGGCCCGCAGCCTGCTCGGGGTAGAGGCCAGAAACGTCGCGCCACCCAGGGCATGTTCGGTAGCCGGTCGAAGAAGCCCAGGGGTGGGGCGGCGGCCACCAGGCGGGAAGAGGCGGCCGCGAAGGCGGCTCGCTTCCGCAGAGTGGTGAAGCAGCCGCAGGCTGTGTCAGCGTAAGCTTTCTCTCTTTCTGTGTATTCTCCTTCTTTCTTTTCTCGGGTGGTTTTCTGAACCTTTGTCTTCTTCTCTTTGATCAGAGCTCCACTGTCACTCGAGCGGGCGCCTGCCGGCTCCGTTGTCGAGTCGCCAGGGGGCTCTGGGAGCACCACCCGCCGCGTAGATCCCCGTGCCGCCCTCCTGGAAGTGACGGAAAGGAACGCGCGGGAGGTGCGGGAGGAGCAGGAAGCGCGGGAGGCGGAGGCACGGAGGGCAGCCGCCGCCCAGGCAGCTCGGGAGGAGGAAGCGGCGAAGGCGCTTGCCGAGGCCGCAACCAAGGCCCAGGCAGAGGCCGAGGCCGAAGCGGCGGCAGGGGAGGCCTTGATGGTCACCCCCCTGCGCACCATGGCGCCCCGGGGCGCGGATCCCTCGCCAGGGGGAGCCAGTGGTTCCCAGCCGGATCTGGGAGGGAGCGGCGACGACGTCATCTTATTGAGGGAGGCGCCGGGACCGACTCCTCCGACTGGGGCGGCCCAAGGCGGCCAGACTGAGCCTGCGCCCGCACAGTCGGCGGAAGGCGAGCCGGCCTCGGGAGCTGCGGTGGCGGTCCGGGTTCCGCCAAGCCAGCACGCAGGGAAGGCCGCGTCGGAGCCGCAGAAAGCGGCGTCGGAGCCACGGCCGGCCGTGGGCTCCAGCTCGTCGGCCCGAGACGCGGAGGCGGCCAGCGCTACCTCAGGGTGGACGCCAGGCGGAGGGACAGCCGTGGTGAACATCGCTGCGTAAGACGTCCGGACCCGGCTCCAGGGCCAAGCCGCGGCCCCGAGGCAGTTCACCGACGAATTCCTCGCCACGCGGGCTGCCATCTGGGTTAGTATCTCATCTTCTTCTTGATTTCTCTCATGGGGGCGCGTCAGCGCACCCACTGGGTGTAGTCCCCGAGATTCGGGCCGACTGCTGAGCAGTCGTCTCGGATCTTCCTTGATGATTTCTCATCGTTGCTTTCGTTCTCACGTCGATCTTCTGTCCATCTTGCAGGACTATCACAACCTCCGAGCGGCCGCCTTCAACTCCCAGGCTCGGGAGCTGACGCAGAAGACCGCCGATCTCACTGAAAGCCGAGGTATGTAACTTGATCTTTATCTCATGTGGGGGCGCGTCAGCGCACCCACCGGGTGTAGTCCCCGAGATTCGGACCGACTGCTGAGCAGTCGGCTCGGATCTTCCTTGATGATTTCTCATCGTTCTTCTTGTTCTTCTATCTCTACAGCGGCCAACGCCAGTCTGAGGGCACAGCTGGGGGAGTCCCAGACTGCTCTTCGTGCCAGGGACGCGGAGCTCGCCGCCTTGGTGCAGGAGCGCGACCGCCTGGTCAAGAAGCTGGCCGACCAGGAGGAAGGCCACAAGGCTGCGCAGGATCGCGAAGCCACCCTCCAGGCCGTGTTCGAGACGGAGGCGGCCGGCTGGGTAGAGGCCAGGCAGACTCTGGTCTCCGGCTATGGCCAGATTGAGGATCTGGTTGACGGTAAGTCGTCTGCCCCTTCATCCTCTCTTGCCATCTGCTACTTTGACTTGTTTTTCTGATTTGGGGTTCTTCTTTTCTTTTCTTCTTCGCGCAGAGTACTTCCCTGGCTACTCAACTACTGCCAACCAGGCCATCGAAGCTCGTCGCCAGGCGAAGAGGCAAGCCGGCTTCGAGATCTCGCCGACCGCCGGCCGCTCGCTGGAGGAGCAGCTCCTGGCGATCCAGGCTCGTATCCAGCCGGCTCACAGGCTGCTCCGCCGGCTTCAGCATGCCGGCTCGCAGGTCTTGGCCTCCCTCTGGCCCGGCCAAGTGATCCCGCGCACTCCTAGTCGGACCGCCGATTGGCTGGAGGTGGCCGTCGGGCGCTTCGAGGCTTGGAAGGCGTCAGCGGCCCGCTCCGGCGCCGGGCGGGCGCTGGAGTTCGTCAAGGCCTGGTATCCCGGCCTGAACTTGGACCAGCTGGCGACCTGGCGGCAGCAAGCCGACACGGAGCTTGAGCCGGCGCGGCCGGCCATCATTCGGCGAGCTTCGGCGATCGCCGACTACACCGACACCAACGTCTTCGCCCCCGAGGTGGACGACAATGGAGTCGCCCAGCCGGAAGATTGGTTCGGGCTGGACCCGGCGTACGGTGAGGACTCGGCGGAGGAGATCGACTCCAGCGACGAGGGTGAGGAGGAGGAGGAGGAGGAGGGTGAAGGCGCCGAGCCGGCTGGTGGAGAAGCCGGCCAGCCTGACCGCGCCTCCAGCACTACGTCGCGTGCGAGTGCGTCTCCTGCCGCGGGAGGCGGTCAAGCCGGAACCAGCTAGGCGGTCACTCCCTCAGCCGGCGAGCTGCCTTCACCGACCAGCTCGGCCTCCAAGTCATGCCTTAGTCTTCTTTCTTTGTTTTCCTGTCTTGTTACTTTGAACAATGTTCGGTTAAGTCTGCGCAATTCCACCCACTGGGTGTATTCAAACTTAATTCTGTTGCCAGCCTTTAGGCGGCTTTATGTATATAAGTTATGCAATCGGCTTTTCCTTGTACTTTTGCTTTTTGTCCTTCTGCTTTTTTCCTTTTCCGCCCTCCCTTGGTTGCCGTCTCCCTAGTCAAACAGTTGTTCTACAAACTGCAGCCGGGGAGTGCCTGGGCAGCTGGGGAGGGGGAAGTACTTTTAGCTCTGCCAGACTTAAGCTAAGTTTTTTAGGAAGCCGGCCAGCCGGCTGTTGTGACAGTCGGCAGGCGTATATAGAGGCCGTCTTTTTGCTATATAGGTTAGTTGTTCCTTAGCCGTTTTCGTGTGGGCGTCCTTTCTGTCTTCTCTCTTGCTAGTCGGACAGTCAGTTCTTTGAGCTGCGACTTTCAACAAGAGAGGACTGGGGAGCCGGCGCACTACTCTGCTGACTTCGGGAAGAACTTATAATATAGCTTAAGGCGGCCAGTCCCCGGGCCGACTAGTCGGACCCGGTGCCGGACAAGAATTCAAAATGTAATAAGACATTCATGGATATGACACTCGTCATCCATAGATAAATAAAAGGCAGTCCCCGAGTATTGTTCGGGGGGCCTGTTGGTTTGTAACTTAATACAAAAGGGGTAGCGTGATACATACTGCTTTTCAGCTGTAAAATCGTCTTAGGAGGTTTGCGTTCCATGGTCGCTCCGACTCCTTGCCGGAGTCGTCTCTCTTGCGTGCTCTTGGCTTTTGCGCGTCGATCAAGTAGTAGGAGTCGTTGCCGAGTGCCTTGCTGACGACGAAGGGGCCTTCCCAAGGGGCCGAGAGCTTGTGCTGGCCGGCTGTTCGCTGGATCAGCCGGAGCACAAGGTCGCCCTCTTGGAAGGATCTTGGCTTGACCTTGCGGTTGTAGTAGCGGCGCAGGCCTTGCTGGTAGATGGCGGACCGGCTGAGGGCTAACAGCCGGCCTTCTTCCAGTAGGTCGACGCCGTCTTCTCTTGCTTCTTTGGCTTCCTCCTCCGTGTACATGGTGATCCGAGGCGAGTCGAACTCGATGTCTGTTGGGATGACAGCCTCGGCACCGTACACAAGAAAGAATGGAGTGAAGCCGGTTGACTTGTTGGGTGTAGTGCGCAGACTCCAGAGGACAGCCGGCAGTTCTTCAAGCCAGCAGCCGGCCGATCGCTCTAGTGGTACAACCAGTCGGGGCTTGATGCCGGAGAGGATAAGTCCATTTGCTCGCTCGACTTGGCCGTTTGACTGCGGGTGGGCAACGGATGCTAAGTCCAGTCGGATGCCCTGTGTCGCGCAGAAACGTGCCAGTGCGCCTTTGGCGAAGTTCGTGCCATTGTCGGTGATGATGCTGTGCGGCACGCCGTACCGAGTAGTGATGTCGGTGATGAATGTCACGGCAGTCGGCCCGTTCAGCTTCTTAATCAGCTTTGCTTCGATCCACTTTGTGAACTTGTCCACAGCAACGAGTAGATGTGTCAAGCCACCGCGGGCCGTCTTGAAAGGGCCCACCATGTCCAGTCCCCAGATGGCGAAAGGCCAGGTGAGGGGAATGGTCTTGAGGGCAGAAGCCGGCAGGTGTTGTTTGGAACTGAAGACTTGACATCCTCTGCAGGTCTTGACTATTTCTTTAGCATCCTCCAAGGCAGTCGGCCAGAAGAAACCATGGCGGAAAGCCTTGGCCACGAGGGATCTTGAGGCGGCGTGGTGGCCGCATTCGCCTTGGTGGATGTCTTTGAGGATTGCCACTCCTTTTTCTGGCTCGACGCAACGCTGGAAGACTCCAGTGACGCTGCGCTTCACAAGCTCCCTGTTGATTATTGTGTATGCTGCGGCTCGTTGTTGCACTAGTCTTGCTGTGATCTCATCAGTCGGCAGCTCTCTGCTGACTAGGAACTTGAGGATGGGCTGGGCCCATGAGGGAGCTATGACTTCTTCTGCTGTTAATGTAGCCACCATGACTCGGGTGGGTGGGTTGGGTGTTGCGTTGGGGTCGACCACCACTTCTTGCGTCGTTGCAGTCCCCGGGCCGACTGCTGCAGTCCCCGGGCCGGGCTCTGAGGTCCCTGGGCCGGGTGCGACTACGTCAGTTCCTAGGGCAGTCGTCGAAGTCCCCGTGCCGCCTGCGGGATTTCTTGAGCCGGATCCCGCTGTTTCTGGCGTAGGCGGTACGAAGATGGAGTCCGACTCTGGAGACGGCTTGATGGACGGCTTGAGGAGGCGTTGGAGGGAGACGCCAGTCGGTATGGCTTGTCGGGTGGAGCCGATCCGTGCTAGGGCATCTGCTTGGTCATTGTCGGCCCTTGGCACATGAAGGAACTTGCACCCTTCGAAGTATCCGCTCATCTGCTGGACGAGGAAGCGGTAGCTCGCCATGTTCGCGTCCTTGGCGTCCCAATCACCAGATGATTGCTGGACCACTAAGTCGGAGTCGCCGTAGCACAGGATCCCGCGTATGCCGAGCTCTTTGGCTAGCCGGAGCCCATGTACGAGCGCCTCGTACTCGGCCACGTTGTTGGAGGCGGCGAAGTGGATCTGCAGCGTGTACTTGAGCTTGTCGCCTTTGGGAGAGGTGAGGACGATGCCGGCTCCCAAGCCGGTGCGCATCTTGGACCCGTCAAAGTGCATCTGCCAATGGGTAGAGTCGGAAGCCGGCGGTAAGTACTGGGTCTCGGCCCAGTCGACGAGGAAGTCGGCCAATGCTTGCGACTTGATGGCGGTGCAGGGTTGATAGAAAATCATGTAAGGCGCCAAGGCAATGGCCCATTTGGCCACCCGGCCGGATGCATCCCGGCTGCCTATGATCTCGGCGAGCGGGGCAGTGCACACGACCGTGATGGGGTGCTCTTGGAAGTAGGGCTTCAATTTCTTGGCAGCGAAGTACACCCCATAGCACATCTTCTGGTAGTGCGGGTAGTTTTGCTTCGAGCTAGATAGTACTTCGCTGAGATAGTAGACCGGCCTCTGGACCAGCTGGGCTCGGCCTTCCTCCGGGCGCTGGACCACAACAACAGTGCTGACGACTCGGCTTGTCGCGGCGATGTAGAGGAGCATGGGCTCCTTCTCAGTCGGCGCAGCCAGGACGGGCGGAGTGGTCAACATTTTCTTCAACTCATGGAAGGCTTGGTCGGCTTGATCATTCCACTCAAAGTGAGTGGACTTCTTCATGAGTCGGTACAGGGGGAGAGCCTTCTCTCCTAGTCGGCTGATAAAACGGTTCAGGGAGGCTAAGCAGCCAGTGAACTTCTGCACATCTCGCAGCTTGGTGGGTATCTCCATCCTCTCGATGGCCTTGATCTTGACAGGGTTGCACTCAATGCCGCGTTCGGAGACCAGGAAGCCGAGCAGCTGGCCGGCTGGCACTCCGAACACGCACTTCTCGGGGTTGAGCTTGATCTGGAATCGGCGCAAGTTGGCAAATGTTTCCTTCAGGTCTTCCAGCAAGGTACCGCGCTTCTCTGTCTTCACCACAATGTCGTCTACGTAGACGTGGGCATTTCTGCCGAGTTGTTTCAAGAGACATTTCTGCATGCAACGCTGAAAAGTGGCACCGGCGTTTCTCAAGCCGAATGTCATTGTCAGGTAGCAGAAAGCTCCAAAGGGTGTGATGAAGGCAGTCTTCAGGCGGTCAGCTGGGTCCAACTTGATCTGATGATACCCTGAGTATGCATCCAAAAAACACAACAGCTCGCATCCGGCTGTAGAGTCTATCACTTGGTCAATCCGT
This sequence comes from Triticum aestivum, assembly GCF_018294505.1. Taxonomy (NCBI): domain Eukaryota; kingdom Viridiplantae; phylum Streptophyta; class Magnoliopsida; order Poales; family Poaceae; genus Triticum; species Triticum aestivum. The sequence continues at coordinate 487,092,189 of NC_057802.1, read as the reverse complement.
GGCAAAGCAAACGGATCCTTTGGGCAGGCCTTGTTCAAGCTTGTGTAGTCTATACACATGTGCCACTTGTTATTCTTCTTCAAAACCAGAACTGGATTGGCAAGCCATTCTGGAAAGAACACTTCCATGATGAAGCCGGCTGCGAGGAGCCGGGCTATCTCTTCTCCCACGATTCTTCGCTTCTCTTCTGATAGTCGGCGGAGGGGTTGCTTGACCGGCTTCGCATCAGCTCGGACATGTAATTTGTGCTCGGCGAAATCCTTCGGGACACCCGGCATGTCCTTTGGGGACCATGCAAAGATGTCTCGATTCTCATGGAGGAAGTCGGCGAGCTCGCCTTCCTATTTACTGTCCAAGTTCGCCCCAATCACGGCGAACCTCTCCGGGTGCTCCGGGTCTAGAGGTATCTTCTTCGTCTCTTTGGCAGGCTGGAAGGAGCCCTGCGCGTCACATTCCTTGGGGTTGGGGGACAAGGTCGGCTGCTTGCCGGCCATGGCCACAACCCGTTCCAGCATCTTCTTCTCTTCCGCCACCACGAGGGACTCGGCCAGCCGGCTGCTGGCCATGGCACACTCGATGGACTTCTTGTAGTCGCCGGCTACCGTGATGATCCCCTTCGAGCTCGGCATCTTCATCTTCAGATAGGCATAATGGGGCACAGCCATGAACTTGGCCAAAGCAGGTCGGCCAAGTAGCGCATGATAGGGGCTCTCCAGGTCCACCACCTCGAACCATATTGCTTCCCGGCGGAAGTGATCTTTGTCTCCGAAGAGAACATCCATTTTGATCTTGCCGATTGGAGAGCAAGATAGGCCGGGTACGATACCATGGAAGACAGTGCGGCTCGGCATGAGCTGCTTTGCTTTGATGTTCAGCTTGTCCATGGTGTCGCGGTACAGTATGTTGATACTGCTTCCGCCGTCTATCGGGACGCGGGAAAATCTGGCAGCTCGCCTCTCCGTCGCAAGGGTGACGTCCAAGACCATAGCATAGGAGCCAGGCGAAGGCATCACCTCTGGGTGGTCGGCCTGGCTCCAGCTGATGGGCTTTTCCGACCAATGCATGAACTCGGCGGTGCTAGAGGCGACTGCGTTTACTTCTTGGTGCTGCCGGCGTCGGCTGCGCTTGTCGTCGACTTGACTCGTGAAGACGACGTAGGCGTCGTGTGCTTCGGGGAACTCGTCTTGGATGGCGCCGACTGCCGGCCGGGCCGCCGGCTGCTGGGGAGCTGGAGGCGGCGGGCCGGGAGGCAGAGGCGGCACTATCCCTTCGCCCTTGGTGATGCGGGTGAGCCAGTGGCATTTCCGTGTTGTATGGTTGGACGGATTCGCGCCGCTGTGGAACTTGCAGGGGGCATCGAGTGCTTGTTCGTAGGAGAAGGACGGCTGCCAGGGCGGCCGGCCTCCCTTCTTCTTGGGAGCGGGCCGCTCCTCGGGCTGCTCGTCTTCAACTGTGGCCACCTGCCGACTGGAGGAAGTCGGCATGGGGCCCTTGCGCTTGTGGTCGTTCTGGTAGGGGCGCCGGTTTGGGTCGCCAGCCGGCGTCTTGGGAGCCGGAGCGACTACCTTCCCCGAGGCGTCCACTCGGAGCTCGGTCTTCATGGAGGAGTCGGCAGTGGCGTACTTGTCGGCGGTGATCAGCAACTCATCGAGGGTAGCCGGCTCGTCGCAGAGGAGTCGGTGCTTGAGGAGGGTGCCCTCTCGGCACCCGGCAGTGAAGTACTCGATGGCCTGGACCTCATGCACTCCCTCGCAGGAGTTGCGGAGCTCGGCCCATCGCGTGAGGTAGTCGCGGGTCGACTCGTTGGGCCCCTGGACGCAGAGGGAGAGCTGGCGAGGCTTGGGAGGCCGCTTGTAGGTGCTGGTGAAGTTGCGGACGAAAGCTTCGGTGAAGTCCAGCCAACTGTTGATGCTGTAGGGCTTGAGGCTGTTGAGGCATGTGCGCGCCGTGCCCTGCAGCATCAGGGGGACGTACTTCACGGCAACGCGCCGGTTGCCGTTGGCGATGCTGACGGCTGTTGAGTAGTCGATGAGCCAATCTTCCGGCTTCACCGAGCCGTTGTACTTGGGCGTGTCTCTGGGGAGTGAGAACCCTTTGGGAAAGGGCTCGTCGCGGATGCGGGGGCCAAAGCATGGCGGGCCGACATCGTCTTCTTCTTCTAACGCCAAGGATCGGGCCAGCCGGTCGATCCTGTGGCGGGCGTCGCTCTCGCCGACTCCTTCTCGGCGGCCGAGTCGGTCGCCAAGAGTCGGATGAGTGACAGGCGGTGGAGTGAGGCGTCTTTCTCTTCGAGGCGGGGGAGGAGGCAGGTTTCCCTGATGTTCAATCGCCCGAGGGTGGCCTTCCGCGTCGCGCTCGATAGTGATGCGGGTCCGGCTGCGGCTGGCAGCCGGCTCCTTGTCTTTCTTCTGGCGCGTGCCACTCGCAGTCGGCGAGCGGGACGTCGCGGCGTGCTCCCGGCGCGGGGGATGGCTATCAGCTCGGGCGCCGGCTTCGTGCCGTTCTGCAGCCGCGTCGATCAGCTGCTGGATCCGTCTTGTCATGTAGGGGAGCTCATCGGCTCCCAGCCCATTGAGCTCCTCTGCTGCCGCCTGAGCGGCTCGCAGATTCTCGAGCGGGGTGGCGTAGACGGGGCGATCTGCGCCCAGCATGCTGGCAACGGCTGCGCCGCGCTTCTGGACGAAGCCGGCTCGGCTCGGGCTGCTTGGCGGCGGCGTCCCGAAGGCGGCGCGGTCGACTTCGCGCTGGTGGGCCTCGGTGAGGCGTCTCATCGAGGCTAGCTTCTTGCTCTCCGTGATGAGGGCAAGACGGCGTGCCTCCAGGGTCTCGGCGTCGGCGTCGGCCGGGAGGGGGATGGAGAGGTCGTGCATCGCTGCTTGCTGAGCGTCGCGGGCGCTCCCGCCCGAGTTGGAGACGTGGCTGATGACCAGCACTTCGGTGACAGCGCTGCTGCCGCTGTCAGTTCGAGGGAGTGGGTCGTCGAAGACCACCACGTCGGAGGGGTAGGCGTCGAGCGACGCGGTGTCGGAGTCGATGAGCATCGGGTCAGTGGAGCCGACAGACTCCATGTCCGCAGCAGGCTCGCTGGAGACGTGAAGTTGGTCGAGGAGGCTGACGAGGCGGATCTCGGGGTAGTCGGTGCCTGCGTCGGACGCAGGCTCGTCAGAGATGCGAGTCTCGCCGAGCTGATCGGCGAGGCGGCTCGCTGCGCAGGCATCGCCGACGCCTTGCAGCGCGTCGGGGCAAGCGCCATCGGGCGCAGCAGGCTGGCTGCGCTCGCGGGGAAGGAAGAAGGTTCCCGTCCAGAACAGGTCTCCGGACGACGGTGCACCTGGCCCCACGGTGGGCGCCAAATGTCGGGTGGTTGGTGCGACATATGCCAAAGGATGGCTTATCATTGTGGGAGCCAATAAAACGTCGCCGGTGCCTGGAAACGGGATGAGGCGAAGACATGCATGCCGCCGAATCTTACCCAGGTTCGGGGCTCTCCGAGGAGATAACACCCCTTGTCCTGCTCTGCGGGGTCTCCGCATGATCGCTAGCTCGATAAAGAGTAGCTACAATCGCTCCTAGAGCTGTTGGGATCAAGGGAGAAGAAGAACAAGGCTAGCTCTTGCTTCTCTCTATCTATGGTGTGTGTGCATGTGCTATGCTTGGAAGCCAAACATGCAGAGGTGCCAACCATTTGCATGGGTGCTCCGGGGGGTTTATATAGGCCTACCCCCCGGGGGTACAATGGTAATCCGACTGGGAAGTGGCCCCAGCCGTCAGTGTCTACGCCTGCCGGCTCCTCCGCCGGCTGCTGGGTCCCGCCGGCTGCTGGCTACTCGGTCGGCAGGCCGGCCCCACCGCCTAGGGTCTTGTCGGCGGTTGCTTACTGTAGCCGCGCCTCTGATGATGAGGGCTTTGTCGAGGTAAGCGTGGCTACAGTGATCCGCGTCGGGGGCTATCACTGTAGCCTCACCTCGTCTTGTCTCCTTAAATGGGCTCCTACTTCGAGGAAGGGAGTCGCCGGCTTCTGGAGGCCGGCTATGCTCCTGGCCGACTAGGAAAGGCCGGGCCGCCTTCACGCCTCCCTCTGGCTGAAGGGGCCCGCAGTCCTTGGGCCGTGCAGGAGTGGGTCGTGGATGACGTCGTAGCTGGCGTGGCTACAGTGCCCGGCCGCACGGGAGACATCCCTCCCGTACGGCCTCCTGTAACCATGCCTGCCTCGGGCTTCGGGGGTCGTGGGCCGCACTGTGGCCATGCCCCGTCAGGTCATCGTTATGTAGGGGCGGTTGTGGTCTCGGCCGGCTTCTAGGAGTCGGCGTTCTTCTTGGCCGGCTTCTTGGAGTCGGTGTGGCTGGGTCGCCTTCCGGGAGTCGGCTTTAGTGGTAGCCGGCCGGGGAAGGCGGCCCAAATGCTTGGAGTGCTTGAAGGCCCAAAGGCCTGATAAATTTTCTGAAGAACCAGGGGTAGTCGGTTAGGCTACCCGTGGTCGTTTACCCCGACACCGAAGATGCGCTTGCCCATAGTTCGGTCATGCCGAACACTGAGGACTTTGAATTCTCTACATTGAATAAGCAATGCAGTAGCCCCCGAGACACTGGTCGGGTGGAAACACCAGATCAGGGGATCAACGTACCCCTATTAATATTAGTAAATGATAAGCCCGAAGCCCAGTAGACCCCGAGCCTTAATGCGGGCCGGGGTGGCCGAATTAAGGATCGATATCCAGAGTAAAATCACAAATTATGTGTAATGATACTATGTATCCAAGTACTTTACATCATTACTACTCGGATCCGCATTGTACAAAACTTTGTTGACCAACCATCGGCTTCCACCTCCTCGGCCAGTAGCCGAGGAGTGTTTGTCCTACTTTATAAAGCCTTTATGAGGGCAAAGATTTACGACAAACAAGGCAATCCGGCCATACTGTTTTATAAACAAAGGTACGTAGAGAGATATGTTATATTACTTTTTAATGTAAGAAACATCTTCCAAGGAAAATAGTCCCGCTATCGGTTCCTTTCTTTGGGTTGTCATGCTGATCATGATCATGAAACCTCACCTCCGATCAATGTGGGTGGCAAATAATGAGGATTTAGTTTGGGGAAAGTTCCCGAACTATGTGGTCTATAGCAAACCTAAAGTTTCACTTCTGTCGTTGCCGACGAATCGCTAGCTTTTGGCTTCACCTAGTCTGAGGTACTAACTCGGATGACTCGGTAGTAACAATCACAGAGGTGCTCCCTTTACCGCCTAGCTGATCAATCGGGAACGTAGGGGTAAGCACAGGAGCTAGGCAACCCAGCTTGGCCAAAATCTTAAGTCAAATTGATGCATATTTATGGCTTTATAACAATGATTACGGAAGGCAGCACTTGTATACTGAATACAAATGCTGATGATATGTTTATTTTGACTCCGTTGCGACCGTTTATCAGCTGAAAGTGGCCCATCGTCGGCTTCTACCCGATTGTAGATACTATGCAGGGTGTTTCCGCAATAACAAGACAACCCTTAGCCGACGTCTCGGTGCCTGCAGGCGGTTGTGTTAGCGGAAACGAGGCAATCAGATATGCGGGCTTTATAACTTTCACTTAGTCATAGGAGCTTAAAGTTGGGAGGCCAGCTACTAGCCCCTGGTTAGTGTTCGGCGACAGCCGAGGTCAAGCCGTAAACACTTCGGCCAATGTTATGAACGGCCCGTCATTTAACACACTCATCGGATCGCTGACCAGTTTACACTTATTGTGACAGTCAGTTTTCGGCTTTCTCCACTGAGGTGCTTAACCATGCGAGCTGGAAGCACAATCGCAGTGGTTCTCCCTTTGCACACCTAGCCGAACAAAGCGGAACGTAGGAGGCTAGCACAGGAGCTGGGCAACCCAACCATTGACCGAAGACACAATTCGAAACCGATGCATATATAGCAATATCTGAGAATGTTTTTGCCGAATCTCTAAAGGTGTGTGGCGTTGCACTGCGAGACTTATGCTGGAAACACACAAATAGTTTAAAAGTGCCATAGGCTTGGAAAACCAAAAAACTTCAGTAAAAACTTGACGTCCGAACTAGATCAAGGGTTCGGTGCCAATCCGAAAAATGAAAAAAAAATTGTGCTTCTGTCGTGCTTTAGCATGACACATCTGATCTCAAGACTTCAAGCGGGTCAGCCTATGGCTTCAAACTCCTTATCCCGAAGGCGGAGTACTTCTCCGATGCCAGTTTAGCAAACTAAACTCGAGCAGATTTTAGAGAGAAGACAGGCTATCCGGCTATTGACCATACACTCGAGTCAAAAAAGGAGCGATAGAAAAAGACTTTGCAACGACCAAGAAGAAAACACATTTACTATAAAATGGCTCATATAAATTTTAAGAGCCCCCAGTTAACATGGGCAAAGGGAGTTTCTTTTAAGAAACAACGTATGTGAGCATGGTCGAACAGAACACAATTTAAAAATTTAAAACTTTGAGCATGAAAGCAACTTAGCTGGTTAATGTGTTCGGCATCGATGACGCGGTCCGAGCTTACGGCGGGACGAGGTCCCAGCCCCTAAGCTGGTCCCGAGGTGGCGGAGCAAAGAGCTCGGCACTCCGAAGTGGCGACATAACACGGCCAATGTGGCGAGGTGGAACCCCTAGTTCGTCCGAGGCGACGGAGCAGGCCGACAATATGACGCTGAAGTTCCCGGCGTGGGTTAATGAAGCGATGAGGAAGCCCCCGGTCCAGCCGAAGTGACGTGGGACGTCAGTACGCCGAGGTGACACCGCTGCCCAACCCGGATAATTTATCCTCTCGATGATGCCGAAGTCCCCGAGGCAACCGAACACGTCAGTATGGCAACACGACCAACAAGGTGATCATGCGAGCCGATTTACGCTGATTGGGACGACGGCATCGGCTTGCCGAAGAGACCACGTGACGTAGTCGAAGTCCATTACCTGCACATGTAAAATAGTGCAGGCCAACAATAACAATATAAATATATAAAAATCCTCGTGTAATTAATTTACGCAAAATAATTTATTTAAAGATATGTGGCCTGGCGCCGAAGACAATGTCGATGCAGGGCGTCGGCGTGATGCGGTAAAGGCGTGGCAAAGCCTGAATTCATAGGTCGGTCCGAGTTCTAGATGCGGCATTCGCCGAACTATGTATGGAAACTAACCAAACCACCACGCGACCGTCGTTAATGCGACCACCATTTGATAGACCTGTGTACAGATGATGGAACAAACCAGAGTAATCATTCCTCAGGAAAAATAAACCCAACCAAGCAAAAATTACTAGGATTAATAGCACCTGGTTTATTTGTTGTAGCAATATGAAGAAAGGTGACTCCCAAAATTGGGACTCGATCCGCACACCCATTTCCTGATGGGCGATAAAGCGACGGCATGGTGATGCTGGCAAAGGTTGGCTCGCCGAGGCAAAGCCCCCGGTCCAGCTAACGTGACGAAGCTGGTCGGCTGGTTACGCCGAAATCACCGGAGTATGTTCATGAAGAAATAGCAAAGTCCCCAGTCCAGCCGAGGTGTCGAAGCCTCCATGTCAGCAGACGAGTCGAAGCAGGTCGGCTGGTGACGCCCAAGTCACCGGAGTAGGTTTGATGAAGATATGGTGAAGCCCCCGGTCCAGCCGAGGTGACGGAGCAGGTCAGTAAGGAGACGTTGCAGCTGCCGTGTCAGCCGGGGTGTTTAAGCAGTACGGCGTGATGGACATCGGCTTGAAGAAGCAACAGTGCGGCCATGCCGACGCAGGTCGTAACTTGTGACGCGGTCAATGCCGGCTTGATGAAGTGACTGTGCGGCGATGCCGGTGTGCCCGCTCCGTGTAATCCGTGGGGCAGGGATGTTGGTGATGATTTATCCTTCGCTATGCCGAACTCTTGTTCGGCTTGCCGAGATGATGATCTGAAGAAGTTGAGCTCGGCTCAACAAAGTGACGACGTGTCTAGCACAGGTCGGCAGCCGTGGATCAACGTTGTCGGGCTGGTTTGACACCGGCGCGATGGTGAAGATCATATTGAAAAAGACTTTAAAATTAGTGGGATGTGTCTGGGAACAAAACACAATACCCCATACAAAAATTTCTTCAAAAAGTATGTCGGAAACCCCGTTCATAAAAAGATGAACTCGGGTCGGATTCATTCTCGTGCAAAAAACAGATCTGAAAAGTGATGCACTAATCGGACGTTCCCGGAGTTTGGACGGTCGGATCGAGCTGAAATTTTGATGGGTGGTAGATATAGGAATTCCGCAGCCGATCAACGGTTGGATCTTCCAAAGGACGTCCGAGCTAGATGCTGGACACCATGCTCCAAACTCATCCAGATTCCCGTCTAGATTCGACGGGGCTCCGGTACATCGGAGACCGGCGGAGATTGCTCCATCGGAGCGCGACAAAATTTTATAGTGTTGTTGTAGACTCAACTCCGCACAATTCCACCGAAGGAATCGTCAAAGCAATGCTCGAGGAGGTGGTGGTAGCGGATACAAGTTCGATGTTCAGAAAAACAGCACGGTCGCCCGAGGGCAATGTTGACGTTGAGCCCCCGAGCTCCATGGATGATTCCTCCATGATCTTGATAGAGATCGGAGTTGATGTTGATGAAGGCCCTTGTCCGAACATGATGATTGGAGGTAGGGCACAGTCCTCGGTCAAGCCAAGGTGACCAGTCGAGGCGGCGATGAAGACACCGACGTCGCAGTTGATCTGCAGGCAAGCCATTGATACTTTTGCCGACCACACAGCGGAGCTCTCAATGAAAGCACCATTGTCGGTGTCAAAACCGGCGGATCACGGGTAGGGGGTCCCGAGTTGTGCGTTTAGGGTCGATGGTAACAGGAGACGGGGAACACGATGTTTACCCAGGTTCGGGCCCTCTTAATGGAGGTAATACCCTACTTCCTGCTTGATTGATCTTGATGAATATAAAGATTACAAGAGTTGATCTACCCCGAGATCATATGTTGTGGTCTAAACCCTAGGGGTATGATGATTAATGTCATAATAATCTATCGACTAGCCTGGCCTTGACTTATATAATGCACCAGAGGCCTAGGATAACAAGAGTCATAGCCGAATACGTTGGTGGAGAGGAGTCCTTGTCTTGATCACCAAGTCTTGTGGAATACTCCTTGTATGCGGCATGGGCTGCCCAAAGTGGCCCATGAGTGAACCGCCATGGGGGTCCTTAGCCCGATCCACCTGGTTGGGAGACGATGTGGTGAGTACCCCTAGTCTAGGACACCGTCAGTAGCGACATTTTCTCTCTGCTCACCGCTGGTCACAGATCCGTCCGGATCCCTTCGGCTGGTGTGTGTAGAGGACTAGGTGCATCGTTCACGCGGTCATCGCCGGCGAGGGAGGAAACCCACAGCTGCCGGAGGGGCCTGATCCTATGCCCGTGCCGTTCTCTCCGACACAGCGCCGGCTTGGGAGGTCCTCCGACCCTTCTTCCTCCCTGCCATATTGTGCGCAGATCCGACCTGCCGCCGCCGACATCCCAACGACCCTCAGGTATAAGTTCTTCGAAAGCGTCCTTGCTCTACTGCCCCAGCTCCCCACCTATCTGCATGTGCATCTTTTTCTACTCCCATCAGCTCTTCCAAAGCCACCTAAATTTTTAGTATTATTAGAGGTAAAGCTACTTCATGCATTCGAATGTAGGACTTCGTTCAAACAACGAAGAAAGGGGGAAAGTTGTAGCATGAATCTAGGACTTGATTCAAAGAGGAAATAATACGGTGAAAGTAGTAGAGACCAGATACCCAACCGGTCTCTTGGTTGAAAAGGGAAATAATGGGAAAACGCGGTACAAACTGGATAAGGAACATATCTATTATTGGTTGGAAAAAGGATAGAAAGTGGTGGCTGGTGGACAAGTCAATAGAGTATGTCCAGGATTAGAGTTGTTGCCCTCACATAATAAAAGGTCTCCAGGATTAGAATTGCTGCCCTCACATAGTAAAAGGTCTCCAGGATTAGATTTGCTGCCCTCACATGGTAAAAGGTCTCCAGGATTAGATTTGCTGCCCTCACATAGTAAAAGGTCTCCAGGATTAGATTTGCTGCCCTCACATAGTAAAAGGTCTCCAGGATTAGATTTGCTTCCCTCACAGAGCATGAATAAACTCAGCATCACCACTTTATGACTCCTTGTAGGTACATTGTGCTGATGCGTCCACTGTCGCATGTCCTTATACCAACCTTTTTCTGTTGTTAATGTAAGGGCACATGTAAAATGAAGCGCTCACACTGTTACCTTAGGGACATGTCTAACCAGTGTTATTGTTAATCTAATGCCTCTAGTGATATCATGCAATTAAACTGTGTTACAAATGGTACTCCTGCTATTTGTCGGCGTTCTAGGAACGGGGGTCCCCAGACTTGCCTGCCTGCGGCCCACGGCGGGGCTCCTCCAGCGGCCTGGTACGACCCATCTTCACCAGCAAACACTCAAGACCCTCGCGAGGGGCCAAGCCTTGCAAGGCGGACGACACAAGACCTTCTCAGGGGCAGCCTCCCTAGGCTGGCTCGCGAGGAGGGGAGAGATCAAGACGGGGGCACCTCATGAGGTTCCCATGACGTGAGCCATGACGACCAAGGTCAGGTGGGCGCCAGCGGGAGAATAGTACTCGTTTCCTCTTTGGTGCTAAAGGAGCAGGAGCAGGCACAGGCAGGAGTCCCGAGGCCTTAGGCAAAGGTTTCCATACCAGTGCAACGAGACCAAGACCAGCAGGACGGCAGGACGGAGGTCACCGCGGAGCCCACGGCGGCATCACCACCAAAGCTTTTGGCAGGCGAAAACCACCTTTTGTCAGGATAGCTTGTACTAGCTGCCCCCCTTCAAATTGGCCGTTGTGGGATCCTTCCCGCCTAATATTTGGGAAGACGACCAGGGCCTCTATAAATAGGACTAGCCACCACCTTAGCAAGGGACGGATGATTCGGATCATCCACACACACACAAGCTCACCGAGCTCAAGAACACCTCTCCTCAGGAGGCTGTTCTTCCCTGGTACTTGTTCATCCAAGCCTACTAGGCAATCCACCACACCACACTGGAGTAGGGTTTTACACCACATCGGTGGCCCGAACCAGTATAAACTCTTGTGTCCCTTGTTCTTCGGGTTCGGCGAGCTGAGCTTTGAGATTGAGGTGAGAGCGTGAGCTAGGGGGCAAAGATCTCCCTTGAGATTGTAGTGAGAGCGTGAGCTTCGGGGGGGGGAATCTTCGTGCGCACCCCAGAGTTCGAACCTCAAGGGTTTTTTTGGAACCCGAAATCCGACATTTGGCGCGCCAAGTAGGGGTGTGCTGAAGCTTTCCTTCCGTCGATCCACGCTCCGCCGCTCCATCGCGTCCATGGCAGACGCATGCCGAGCCCGCGCCGAGCGTCGGGCCGCCCTCGCCACCCGTGTCGCTCAGACAGCCCCTGTCGGCGGGCCGCCCCGTCGTTCTCCGTCACCCGCCGCCACTGGCCCGGCGGGAAACGAGCAGCAAGCGTCCTCGCTGCACCCCTCTGTGCGGCGGCACGGCCGCACCGCCATCCCATCGCTGACTCCGGCCGGCTCGTCGTCTCACGCTCATCACGCGCCCATGGACGCGTAGGCCACGCTGCTCATGGCACGCGAGATCCTCCGCTACCGCTCAGTCGACGACCTCTACGAGGACTGGTTGGACCGCATCGCCGAGCTCGTCAGCGCCGCCGGGGGCTATCCCGCACCGTCCCTCTCGTTGCCTCGCCCCCCGCCAGCTGCGGGCGATGTAGCTCACGGGACGCCTCCACCACCTCTACACCAAGACAGCGCCTTGGCACCAAGACGCGAGGCCCCTCGGCGCGACCCGCCGCGCCGGGCGCCTGCGCATGAAGAAGGAAGCTGCCATGAGATTCCCCGACCAAGAGAAAACGCTCCCGCACTCCCGGCGCCACCACGTCAAGACCGCGTGCCGCCTGCAGCTGCGGTACGCGGGCACCAAGACCAAGCTCCTCCTCCGCGGCGGGCCCCCGTGGCTATTGCAGGCTGCCGTGCCTTCACCCCGGAGCTGTGTAGCGTCGTTTGGCCGGGCAAGTTCAAGCCGGACCTGCCTTCGTGTTACGATGGCACCCCCAAACCTGCGGAGTTCCTGTAGCTCTACGAGGCAGCCAACGGCGACGAGAAAGTCATGGTGAACTGGTTTCCCATGGCTCTCAAAGATGGTGCTCGCTCGTGGCTCCTGAACCTGCCCCCCAGGTTCGATCTCCTCCCGGGGTGAGATGCGCGACCGTTTCGTCGCCAACTTCCAGGGCACTCGCGACCGCCCGCCGGCCGCGGGTGACCTACGCCGGATCAAGTAGCAGCCAGGGGAGACCCTGCAGATGTACATCCAGCGCTTCAACGGCGTTCGCCTCAAGATCCCCAAGGTGACGGATGAGGGCATCATCTCAGCGTTCTCTGATGGCGTCCGCGACGTCAAGATGAAGGAGGAGCTCGCGATCAACGAGGAGCTATGCACTGCACTGGAGATGTTCAACATGGCGACCAAATGCGCGAGAGCTGAGGAGGGGCGCCTTTCCCTCCTCGAACTCCCAGCTGCCGACCCAGAAGAGAAGAAAGCCAATGCCAAGGACATGAAGCGCAAGGGGGTAGCCGTGCTCGTGGCGGAGCCAGATACCAAGCGCGGCTGGGACCACCCCGAGTCGTCCAAGAGCAGCCGTCCGTTCTGCGCCTTCTACAACATACACAACCACAACACCAATGACTGCCAAGAGCTCAGGGCCATTTGAGATGGACGCTTCGGTCAACGCCCCGAGCGCAACGACCGGGGCTACCGCCGGGGAGGAGGACGAAGTGGAGGATGCTACCTCTTGAGGACTGCGTTGGTTTTCCCTTGAAGAGGAAAGGGTGATGCAGCAAAGTAGCGTAAGTATTTCCCTCAGTTTTTGAGAACCAAGGTATCAATCCAGTAGGAGGCTATGCGCGAGTCCCTCGCACCTACACAAACAAATAAATCCTCGCAACCAACGCGATAAGGGGCTGTCAATCCCTACACGGTCACTTACGAGAGTGAGATCTGATAGATATGATAGGATAATATTTTTGGTATTTTTATGATAAAGACGCAAAGTAACGGAAGCAAAATAAAAACGGCGCCAGAAATAGCTTGTTGTCGGGAGATTAATATGATGGAAAATAGACCCGGGGGCCATAGGTTTCACTAGTGGCTTCTCTCAAGAGTATAAGTATTTTACGGTGGGTGAACAAATTACTGTTGAGCAATTGACAGAATTGAGCATAGTTATGAGAATATCTAGGCATGATCATGTATATAGGCATCACGTCCGAGACAAGTAGACCGACTCCTGCCTGCATCTACTACTATTACTCCACACATCGACCGCTATCCAGCATGCATCTAGAGCATTAAGTTCATAAGAACAGAGTAACGCCTTAAGCAAGATGACATGATGTGGAGGGACAAATTCATGCAATATGATAAAAACCCCATCTTGTTATCCTCGATGGCAACAATACTATACGTGCCTTGCTGCCCCTACTGTCACTGGGAAAGGACACCGCAAGATTGAACCCAAAGCTAAGCACTTCTCCCATTGCAAGAAAGATCAATCTAGTAGGCCAAACCAAACTGATAATTCGAAGAGACTTGCAAAGATAACCAATCATACATAAAAGAATTCAGAAGAGTCAAATATTGTTCATAGATAAACTTGATCATAAACCCACAATTCATCCGTCTCAACAAACACACCGCAAAAGAAAATTACATCGAATAGAACTCCACAAGAGAGGGGGAGAACATTGTATTGAGATCCAAAAAGAGAGACGAAGCCATCTAGCCAACAACTATGGACCCGAAGGTCTGAGGTAAACTTCTCACACTTCATCGGAGAGGCTATGGTGTTGATGTAGAAGCCCTCCGTGATTGATGCCCCCTCCGACGGAGCTCCGGAACAGGCCCCAAGATGGGATCTTGTGGGTACAGAAGGTTGCGGCGGTGGAATTAGGTTTTTGGCTCCGTATCTGATCGTTTGGGGGTACGTAGGTATATATAGGAGGAAGGAGTACGTCGGTGGAGCAACGTGGGGCCCACAAGGGTGGAGGGCGCGCCCAGGGGGTAGGCGCCCCCCCTACCTCGTGGCTTCCTGCTTGATTTCTTGACGTAGGGTCCAAGTCCTCTGGATCATGTTTGTTCCGAAAATCACGTTCCCGAAGGTTTCATTCCGTTTGGACTCCATTTGATATTCTTTTTCTGCGAAACTCTGAAATAGGCAAAAAACAGCAATTCTGGGCTGGGCCTCCGGTTAATAGGTTAGTCCCAAAAATAATATAAAAGTGAATAACAAAGCCCAATAATGTCCAAAACAGAACATAATATAGCATGGAAGAATCAAAAATTATAGATACGTTGGAGACGTATCAAGCATCCCCAAGCTTAATTCCTGCTCGTCCTCGAGTAGGTAAATGATAAAAACAGAATTTTTGATGCGGAATGCTACTTGGCATAATTTCAATGTAATTCTTCTTAATTGTGGTATGAATATTCAGATCCGAAAGATTCAAGATAAAAGTTCATATTGACATAAAAATAATAATACTTCAAGCATACTAACTAAGCAATTATGTCCTCTCAAAATAACATGGCCAAAGAAAGTTCATCCCTACAAAATCATATAGTTTAGTCATGCTCCATTTTCGTCACACAAGAATGCTCTCATCATGCACAACCCCGATGACAAGCCAAGCAATTGTTTCATACTTTAGTAATCTCAAACTTTTTCAACCTTCACGCAATACATGAGCGTGAGCCATGGACATAGCACTTTGGGTGGAATAGAATATGATGATGGGGGTTATGTGGAGAAGACAAAAAAGGAGAAAGTCTCACATCAACGAGGCTACCCAATGAGCTATGGAGATGCCCATCGATTGATGTTAATGCAAGGAGTAGGGATTGCCATGCAACGGATGCACTAGAGCTATAAATATATGAAAGCTCAACAAAAGAAACTAAGTGGGTGTGTTGCTCACGAAGACCTAGGGCACTTGAGGAGGCCCATTGTTGGAATATACAAGCCAAGTTCTATAATGAAAAATTCCCACTAGTATATGAAAGTGACAAAACAAGAGACTCTCTATCATGAAGATTATGGTGCTACTTTGAAGCACAAGTGTGGTAAAAGGATAGTAACATTGTCCCTTCTCTCTTTTTCTCTCTTTTTTTGGGCCTTCTCTTTTTCTATATTCCTCACTTGGGACAATGCTCTAGAAAATGATGATCATCACACTTCTATTTATTTACAACTCAATGATTACAACTCGATACTAGAACAAAGTATGACTCTATATGAATGCCTCCGGCGGTGTACCGGGATATGCAATGAACCAAGAGTGACATGTATGAAAGAATTATGAACGGTGGCTTTGCCACAAATACTATGTCAACTACATGATCATGCAAAGAAATATGACAATGATGAACGTGTCATGATAAACGGAATGGTGGAAAGTTGCATGGCAATATATATCTCGGAATGGCTATGGAAATGCCATAATAGGTAGGTATGGTGGCTGTTTTGAGGAAGATATAAGGAGGTTTATGTGTGAAAGAGCGTATCATATCACGGGGTTTGGATGCACCGGCGAAGTTTGCACCAACTCTCAATGTGAGAAAGGGCAATGCACGGTACCGAAGAGGCTAGCAATGATGGAAAGGTGAGGGTGCGTATAATCCATGGACTCAACATTAGTCATAAAGAACTCACATACTTATTGCAAAAATCTATAAGTCATCAAAAACCAAGCACTACGCGCATGCTCCTAGGGGGATAGATTGGTAGGAAAAGACCATCGCTCGTCCCCGACCGCCACTCATAAGGAGGACAATCAAAGAACACCTCATGTTTCAAATTTGTTGCATAACGTTTACCATACGTGCATGCTACTGGACTTGCAAACTTCAACACAAGTATTTCTCAAATTCACAACTACTCAACTAGAACAACTTTGATATCACTACCTCCATGTCTCAAAACAATCGTCAAGCATCAAACTTCTCTTAGTATTCAACACACTCATAAGAAAGTTTTTACTATTCTTGAATACCTAGCATATTAGGATTATTTAAGAAAATTACCATGCTATTTAAAACTCTCAAAATAATCTAAGTGAAGCATGATATATCAATAGTTTCTATAAAACAAATCCACCACCGTGCTCTAAAAGATATAAGTGAAGTAGTAGAGCAAAACTATATAACTCAAAAGATATAAGTGAAGCACATAGATTATTCTAATAATTTCCGAATCATGTGTGTCTCTCTCAAAAGGTGTGTAAAGCAAGGATGATTGTGGTAAACTAAAAAGCAAAGACTCAAATCATACAAGACGCTCCAAGCAAAACACATATCATGTGGTGAATAAAAATATAACTCCAAGTAATGTTACCGATGGAAGTAGACGAAAGAGGGGATGCCTTCCGGGGCATCCCCAAGCTTTGGCTTTTTGGTGTCCTTAGATTATCTTGGGGGTGCCATGGGCATCCCCAAGCTTAGGCTCTTGCCACTCCTTGTTCCATAATCCATCAAATCTTTCACCCAAAACTTGAAAACTTCACAACACATAACTTAACAGAAAATCTCGTGAGCTCCGTTAGCGAAAGAAAACAAAAGACCACTTCAAGGTACTGTAATGAAATAATTATTTATTTATATTGGTGTTAAACCTACTGTATTCCAACTTCTCTATGGTTTATAAACTCTTTTACTAGCCATAGATTCATCAAAATAAGCAAACAACACACGAAAAACAGAATCTGTCAAAAACAGAACAGTCTGTAGTAATCTGCAACTAACGCAAACTTCTGGAACTCCAAAAAATCAGCCAAAATAGGACGACCTAGCCAATTTGTTTATTGATCAGCAGCAATTGGAATCAATATTTTATCACGTTCTGGTGTTTTTTAACAATTATTTTCATGAACAGAAAGTTTCTGGAAATTACAGCAAGATCAAATAACTATCATCCAAGAAGATCCTATAGGTTTAACTTGGCACAAACACTAATTAAAACATAAAAACACATCTAACCAGAGGCTAGAACAAATATTTATTCCTAAACAGAAGCAAAAATCAAAAAACTAAAAATAAAATTGGGTTGCCTCCCAACAAGCGCTATCGTTTAACGCCCCTAGTTAGGCATAAAAGCAAGGATAGATCTAGGTATTGCCATCTTTGGCTTCCAAATTTTTAGCGGAATCAAACTCGAATCTGGGAGGTTCTTTACATTTCCCTTCATATTCTGAAATTTTTAGATCTAAAGAATCCAACCGCTTATTGCAAAGAGTAATCAACATATTCATGCGGTGAATATTTCCGCTAATGTTCTTAAGAGGTTCAAGAGACTCCTGTAAAATCTTAGTTACTTTGCAAATTTTTTCAAAAACTTGAGTCTCTTCCTGGGTATGATGAGGCCCCTTTTTTTGAGGTAGTGTTCCAACTATACCTTCTATAACTTCATGCGCAATATGGGGATCAATTTCAATAAAATTGCCTTTGGCAACACAATCCAAGAATTGTCTATGAGACATATTTAATCCAACATAAAAATTGCGAAGCAAAATTCTCAGGTTCACTTCAAAGGTACAATTACGGTAAGACTCCATTATTATCACCCAGGCATCTTTTAAGTTTTCTCCTTGTCTTTGTTTGAAGTGAAAGACTTCAAACTCAGGGGACAAAGGAGTTGATAAGGGACTAGCCATAACGACAAGGAAACGGAAAAGAGGCAAACGAAAAAGAGAGGGCGAATAAAACGGCAAGGGTGAAGTGGGGGAGAGGAAAACGAGAGGCAAATGGCAAATAATGTAATGCGGGAGATAAGGGTTTGTGATGGGTACTTGGTATGTTGACTTTTGCGTAGACCTCCCCGGCAACGGCGCCAGAAATCCTTCTTGCTACCTCTTGAGCACTGCGTTGGTTTTCCCTTGAAGAGGAAAGGGTGATGCAGCGAAGTAGCATAAGTATTTCCCTCAGTTTTTGAGAACCAAGGTATCAATCCAGTAGAAGGCTACGCGCGAGTCCCTCGCACCTACACAAACAAATAAATCCTCGCAACCAACGCGATAAGGGGTTGTCAATCCCTACACGGTCACTTACGAGAGTGAGATCTGATGGATATGATAGGATAATATTTTTGGTATTTTTATGATAAAGACGCAAAGTAAAGAAAGCAAAATAAAAACGGCACCAGAAATAGCTTGTTGTCGGGAGAGTAATATGATGGAAAATAGACCCGGGGGCCATAGGTTTCACTAGTGGCTTCTCTCAAGAGCATAAGTATTTTACGGTGGGTGAACAAATTACTGTTGAGCAATTGACAAAATTAAGCATAGTTATGAGAATATCTAGGCATGATCATGTATATAGGCATCACGTCCGAGACAAGTAGACCGACTCCTGCCTGCATCTACTACTATTACTCCACACATCGACCGCTATCCAGCATGCATCTAGAGTATTAAGTTCATAAGAACAGAGTAACGCCTTAAGCAAGATGACATGATGTAGAGGGATAAATTCATGCAATATGATAAAAACCCCATCTTGTTATCCTCGATGGCAACAATACTATACGTGCCTTGCTGCCCCTACTGTCACTGGGAAAGGACACCGCAAGATTGAACCCAAAGCTAAGCACTTCTCCCATTGCAAGAAAGATCAATCTAGTAGGACAAACCAAACTGATAATTCGAAGAGACTTGCAAAGATAACCAATCATACATAAAAGAATTCAGAAGATTCAAATATTCTTCATAGATAAACTTGATCATAAACCCATAATTCATCGGTCTCAACAAACACACCGCAAAAGAAGATTACATCGAATAGATCTCCACAAGAGAGGGGGAGAACATTGTATTGAGATCCAAAAAGAGAGAGGAAGCCATCTAGCTAATAACTATGGACCCGAAGGTCTGAGGCAACTACTCACACTTCATCAGAGAGGCTATGGTGTTGTTGTTGAAGCCTTCCGTGATCGATGCCCCCTCCGGCGGAGCTCCGGAACAGGCCCCAAGATGGGATCTTGTGGGTACAGAAGGTTGCGGCGGTGGAATTAGGTTTTTGGCTCCATATCTGATCGTTTGGGGGTACGTAGGTATATATAGGAGGATGGAGTACGTCGGTGGAGCAATGTGGGGCCCACGAGGGTGGAGGGCGTGCCCAGGGGGTAGGCGCGCCCCCTACCTCGTGGCTTCCTGCTTGATTTCTTGACATAGGGTCCAAGTCCTGTGGATCATGTTCGTTCCGAAAATCACGTTCCCGAAGGTTTCATTCCGTTTGGACTCTGTTTGATATTCTTTTTCTGCGAAACTCTGAAATAGGCAAAAACCAGCAATTTTGGGCTGGGCCTCCGGTTAATAGGTTAGTCCCAAAAATAATATAAAAGTGAATAACAAAGCCCAATAATGTCCAAAACAGAAGATAATATAGCATGGAGCAATCAAAAATTATAGATACGTTGGAGACGTATCAAAGGACGCTGGGACGACCGCGGCCCCCGTCAGGAGTGGCGTGACCGGCCTCGCGAGGACCACTGGCAGGACCAGCCTCGTGAGGGCGCCTGGGGGACCAGCCTCGTGAGGACCGTCCTCAGGGCAATGCTGGTCTCCCTCCACTGCCGCCACCACCACGAAGAAACAACGACCACCATCAGGACGAGGGGGTTGGGGGCTTCCAGGAGCCGGGCGCCATCGCTTGCATCTTGGGCAGCGCTCAGGCCCCAGCTTCCCAGCGCATCTTCTAGCAGTTTGCTCGCGAGGTGAACGCGGCCTTCCTAGGCTAGAAGCTATGCGCCCGCTCAGGTGGTCCAAGTGTGCCATCACCTTCAGTTCATCGGATCAGCTCAAGTGCACGGCCACTGCTGGCGCCCTCCCAATGCTTTGCTCGCCCGTCATCAGCAACGTCCAAGTCACCAAGACCCTCATCGACGACGGCATAGGGCTCAATGTCCTGTCCGTCGAGACATTCGACAGCCTCCAAGTGCCATACGATCAGCTACAGCCTACCAAGCCCTTCTCAGGAGTGACCGACGGCTCCACCACCCCGATAGGGCAGGTCCGCCTTCCCGTCACCTTCGGCCAGCGCGACAACTACCGCACCGAGCTCATCGACTTCGACGTCGCCCACATCCGTCTGGCGTACAACGCCATCCTTGGGTATCCAGCATTAACCAAGTTCATGGCAGTGACCCACCACGGCTACAACGTCCTCAAGATGCCGGGGAGCGGCGGCATCATCACGGTCCCATGTGAAGAAAGAGATGCGGTGTGCTCCCTCGAGCATGCCTTCCATGCCACGGCAATCGAAGACCCCGACAACGAAGGCACGCTGTACTCTCCTGAGGCCATCCCCAAGAAGAAGAAGCAGCTACTCCGCACAGGGCCTCAGGAGAGCAGCGTCTCCAGCGGCACCACCTCAGGATCAGCGCCCGCAGCTAGGGCGCCTCCCTCTCTCGCATAGGAAGGCGCGCCTGGCGCCCTCCTCGGTCAGGGCTCGGGGGCTCTCTTCTGGAGGGCCTCAGACCTAGCCAACATCACGAGGGAGGCACTCGGGCACCACGTGGAGGCATGCTTTGCAGCACGTTTCCCTCAGGAGGGCACTGAGCGAGGAGCGTCTGGTGCTCAGGAGTTCATCGTCAAGGCCACCCAGGAGCTTCAAGAGGCAAGGACCATGCGCGGAGACTGCCGCCCACCTGGCGCAGCTCCCCATCCTAGCGAGGACGGCGGGCTGCGCATCTGCATCGACATACCAGGGCTCAACAGGGCCGCGTTTCAGGAGCTTTTTTGGCCTTCGCGCGTTGGGCGTTGCGAGGGTCCACCTCACAGCTACGTCCGCATGTCGTTTGGCTTGCCGAACGTGGCGGCCGCCTTCCAGTGCCACTTGCGGAGTGTCCTGTCTGCTCAGAAGGCCAGGCATCATGCAGTCCTGGTGGAGATGGCGACGGTCCTCGAAGACCCGCCCGGGCCCCCAGAGCCTCCTGAGGCTCAGGGTCCTAGCGGCTCATGAGGAGCGACCCCTTCATCGCGCGCTTTCAGCTACCTCAACCCTCCTTCGACAATGGTACCAGGTGACATTTTCCAAGTTTACTCAGCTGGGAGCGCCCCTCGGGTTGCACGATTCCCAGGTCGCACGGGCCTGTCCCTGCGACACGTATCTTTTTGCATCTTTTAGCTTACTCTGATGGGGGCGCCCCTCGGGCTGCATCATCCCCAGGCCGCTCGGGTCTGTCCCAGTGGCATGTATCGTTCTTACATTTATCCTGAGCTAGTTTGTCCCCTTACATAAGTTATCTATGGCTATCACCTTCTTATCTGGTACATCGATGCCCCACCTGCGACCACCCTCATTGCGACGGGAGCCGCGCGCCGGTCGTTTTTCCTTAGGATCCATCGCATGAGTAGGCTCGGCACGGCGTCTGTGCTCGGGTCCGTCCCTGCAGCGTCGATAAAACCAACGACTGAGCTCTGTCTGGCAGGCCGGCCCCGTTCACGTCACCTCCTGGGGTCGTTGGTGTCCGGCCTTCTCATGGGTTCGCCTCAGGAAATTCGTCCGACAGGTTACCTAACCATATCGCAGGATCACTGAAGCTATCAAGAACCAAGACCAGGCGCAACCCGCCTTGAGGTAGGGGCTCGTGAGTCCCGCGCTGGCTCACAAGTGCCCATACACACCTCGTCTAGCCCTGCCGTGCAAGCCACGTGTCAGGGCGGGGCTGTACACACCCCGGGGTCTCCACTCAGAGGGAGCCCTCACCCACGCACCAGTGGACGCACCATGCTCTGCGCTGGCAGTCGACACGGTTAAGGAGCGGCTATGCCCGTGCAAGTGCGGAAGCGCTATGCTCCGCGCTGGTGATAAACAACTGAGGGCGGCCCCATGGCCGTACCAACCACAGGGAGCCACCCGGCTCAGTGTCGAGCCTCACCGCAACGCTTTCCCCGCGGGAGAGCCACGCGAGGGGGCTGGGTACGGGGGCTGCGCTCGGGTCATGCCCAAGCGTGCGCCGACCTGCCAGGTCTCTCGGACCTGGTCGTCACGCGCCCTCCCGAGCGGAGCCAAGGTATGAAGGTCGTTTGGACGTCAAGGGGGACTCCTGGGCATCGCGACTCAGGAGCCTAACTGGCCACGTAGCCCCTCACCCCTTGGTCTCGTCCTGGTGATCCGGACGATCCAACGGCGGCTGAGGTATGCGCGGGGTCGGGCCCTGCCGACGTAGAACACTAGGTCTACTCCCGCATCTCCTTTATGTAAGCTGTTTGCGCGTCAAGGGGGACTCCTGAGCATCGCAACTCAGGAGCCTAACTGGCCACGTAGCCCCTCACCCCTTGGTCTCGTCCTGGCGATCCGGACGACCCAACGGCGGCTGAGGTACGCGCGGGGTCGGGCCCTACTGACGCAGAACACCAAGCAAACGGGAAGGAAATCGCAGAATTTCAAACAAATATTACAAGACATATTGTTCTCCCAGTACCAAACACAAGTTTAAACGCCTCCACGAGGCATGGTGCATGTTGCAGAAGCAAAACTGGAAAGGACCCGCCAGCAAGCCATCTCGTCATCCATGGACGCCGCCGTCACTTGCAAGGGATGCCCCTTCCACGGCAACGTTGCCCTCACCTGTGTCGCTCGCCGGAGTTGCAGGTTCAGCAGCACCACCAGTTGAGGGCGCAGGGTTGAAGGCGCGGAACTTCTTCAGCAAGGCCTCCACCTAGCTCTTCACGGCTTCTTCAGCAGCTGCGCAACGCTCGTCCTCCACGGGCTCGAGCAGCTCATCAAGGTCGGCGTCAGGATCGCGAAGATGGAGGTGGCTGAAGACGGGCGTCAATGCAGCCAAGGAGAGTGCGCGGGCTTCCCCCTCCACCAAGGGGCCGATCCTGTCCATGATGCCCTCAAGCGTCGCGGCCAGATGAGGAAGCAGCTGGGCGGGGCCCTCATCGTCTGTCGCCAGCGGCTCCTCCAAGCCCTTCTCATAGAGTGCCTGTAGCGCCACACGGGACTTCTCCTCAAGGGATTTGAACGCCACGCGGTCCTCAGCTAGGACCTTCGTTTTGGCTTCCAGCTCGGCCTTCTCTGCCTTCATCTCCTGCTCCAGCTTCTCGAGCCGGCTGCGCTCCGTGGCCTGCGCCTTCGCCAACTGCTCCAACTCGGCGTCGCGACCCCTGACGGCGTCCTCTCGGGCCACCTGGCGGCCTCGAGCCTCGGCCGCACGCTCGTTGCGCATGGTCTCTAGCTCGGCCTCCAGCTACCGGCAGCGATCCTGGGTAGCCCCGGCATCCTTCAGCGCCACCTCGCGGGCAGCCGCAGCTTGGGCAGTGGCCTGCTTGTCCTCCTCGGATGCTGCCACCACCTGGCTCAGCGCCTCCCGGATGGATGCATCAAAGTGCAGCTGCCAGGACCCCGATCCTAAGCCACATCGATCTAGCATGTAACACAACATATCACTTTGCAGCCTCACACACGGTATTCCCATGGGTGCCACCTTATCTGGCCCGGGACCGTTTGCGCCTTTTGGCTCACGTATATGATAGTGTCGCTAGCATCCATATGAAAGAGAACCCGGGCCGACATGACTAGTCGTGAACCCAAAGTGGCACTAACTTATGGGGACATGCATACATGAAACAACATCAAGCATGTCGGTCAGCAGCGTGTGAATCCGGGCTGTAGCAACTGGGCTAACAAGACTCCAGGAACCCGGGCTGTAGCAGGCTAGCAGGACTCCGGATGTCATCGCGTGACATTTCCCCGAAGGGACAGACACAGGAACGAAGTGTATCATATGCCGGCCAGTCTAGGTGTTCTGGAGCAGTAGTACTGGGCTAGCAGGACTCCGGTAAACCTGGCTGTAGCGGACCACCATGGCTCAGTGGAAGCACCAGACTACATTTCCCCATAAGACAGGCTACCAAGGATAGACAACTAGGTTGTCGGATCCCACACATACCAACATTTCAAAATCATACACACAATATGCTCGATATGTGCAAGTACAACATGGCATCACAACAAGACTCTACGACTTAGAGTATTTATTCATTAGGCTCCGAGGAGCCAAGTATTACAAACATGGGTCTCATGACCCAACATACAGAGCATACAAGCATCAAGCGGAAGCATGAACATGTCTGAGTACAGACAACTACAAATGAAAAAGGCTGAGAAGCCTGACTATCTACAAGACCCTCCCAAGGGTACAAGATCGTAGCTGAGGTAACAAGCTAAACGTCGAAGTCCACACGGAACTACTAGTGAGACTAAAGTCTCTCTGCAAAAACATAAATTAAGCAAACATGAGTACAAATGTACCCAGCAAGACTTACATCAGAACTAGCTACATATGCATCAGTATCAACAAAGGGGTGGTGGAGTTTAACTACAGCAAGCCAGCTTTGACTCGGTGGCTATCCTGAACTATGACTGCAAGTAACTCTTTTGAGGTGGCGCACACGAGTCCACATATTCACCAATCAATACATCACTATGGATCCGCACCCGTCTCCCTACGAGAACCCCATCCATAGCACTCACGCTTATCTTGCGCATTTTAGAGTATCCACTTTCACGTGTCTATGAACTGTATAGGCAACCCAGAAGTCCGTTACTGCAGACGCGGCTATTCGAATAGATGATGTTAACCCTGCAGGGGTGTACTTCTTCACACACGCTCTCGCCACATACCACCATGTACACATCGTGTATCTCGGCAACCTTCAAGAGGAAGCCTGGCGAGGGAGTCGGCCATGACTTGACTAACCACACAAGTCTCTAGTCCAGGTTTATCGCCTATTCGGGTTCCATGCGCAAGGAGATCCGGCCAGGGTGTCGCTCACGGCCCCAAACGATGTGTGCAGGGTTCCCAAGCCCACCTCGACGGATGGATCTACGCTTGGTACACCGTGCCACGGTGCCTAGTCTGTCCCAAGCCCACCTGTACCGGGTACCACTTGGTAGACTACTAACACAACCTAAAAACACCAGAAACTAGTTGCAACTCCTGGACAGAGATCAGGTTGATTAATAAGTCGAGAGGGGCACTTAAGCATTCCAATACGTGGTAGTAGTTGTCATGGATCACAAACACACAACTGATTTCCTCAGGACGGCTTCAATGAGACAACCCACCGTGTACTCCTACATGGCCTCTCACCGACACATTCCAATACGTGGTCCATGAGGACGGCTTCAATGAGACAACCCACCATGTACTCCTACATGGCCTCTCACTGACACCTTTACCAAATCGTGTTCACACACTTAGCTCACAACAGTAGGACAAGTTCACACACCTCCGATTCATCCCCGATGAATCAGACCTGACTCAACTCTAAGCAGTAGCAGGCATGACAAACAAGCATGAATGAGTAGGCACATCAGGGCTCAAACAACTCCTACTCATGCTAGTGGGTTTCATCTATTCACTGTGGCAATGACAGGTCATGCAGAGGAAAGGGGTTCAACTACCGCAACATGTAATAGCTGAATCGTTGTTGTCCTAATGCAGTAAAAGAGAGCAGAAGCGAGAGAGTGGGTTTGTATCGGAATGAACAAGGGGGTTTTGCTTGCCTGACAGAGTGGTAGAGGGGTACTGCCCTTCAGCTGGATACTCGTGAATACCCTCGGAGGCAGAACCTACCACGAAGATCACACCGGTAACACAATCATTACATGGCAATATGCAAAAATATGATGCATGCAATGACATGGCAAAATGAGTGTGTTTTGGCTAATGCAGGTTTGAACAGGGAGGTCTGAGTTCATTTGAATCAAATATTCAAATGCAAACCCAAAATATGAACTCATATAAATGCATTATCTTGTTTCATCTAAACAGCAAGGTTAGGTTGCTCTAACATGCATGAAACCAGTACAGATGGATAGATTGGATTTTTTTGATCAATTTTCATATATAAAACTTTGTATTTAGAGTTACAGATTAATTACTATGATTTTTTGAAGTTTATAGCATTTTCTGGAATTTCCTGAATAGAAATAAATCCAAAAAATACTTTATTGCGTCAGCATTGCGTCACTGTGTCATCAGCGGTCAACGGAGAGGGTCCAGGTGAAACTTGACCAGTGGGACCCACTGGTCAGTGTCACATTTGGCTAACTAACTAAATTAGAATTGGTTTAACTACTAAACTAGATTTGACCAGGTGCGGGGCCCACATGTCAGCGACCCAGGGGGGTCAAATCCCTGGTCAAAGGGTCAAACCCACTGGTGACATGATGCCGACAAGGCCAGACGCGGCGGAGCAGTGCGGGTTTCGCACTCCGGCGACCAAATGGACGGCGGAGGCCATCTACGTGTAGCTAGGAGCGAGCCGCGTTGAGTGGTGCTAGTGGTTGGGCTCGGGGCCGCCGGCGACGAGTTTGGCAGCTGCTAGAGCTCGGACGAGCTCGGACTCTTCGCTAGGAGGCACGGCGAGGTGCGTGGAGCGGTGCTACGGGCTGCTGGGGCTGCGGCGAACGCGATGACGCACTTGGCTTCAAGCCAGCGTGGCTGTGGCCACGACGGCGACGTGCAGAGGCGGCGGCGCGTGCGGTGAAGCTCATTGCAGTCGATGCTAGGGACGGCAGCGAGAACGGGGAGGATGGGGAGAGGCAGGAGCTCACTGTGACCTCGGCGAGCTAGGCGGCGAGGTCGGGGACGAGCTGGTGCAGGAGTGACGGCGAAAGGGATCTCCGGCGACGGCGAGGTCGGGCGATGCTGTTGCGGTGGCTCCGGGGCGAATGAGCGCTTGGGGCTCGGTCTGCTCGATGGAGAGGAGGATGGCGGAGCCCTTGGACACTGCGGTGTGATGAGGAGGCGACGGTGGCTACGGGTTTCACGGTGGCGCGGGCACGGCTGCGTCGGCCATGGTGGGAGAAGGCGAGGGAGAGGACCAGGGGGCGAATGGAGGTGTCGGCGAGGTCGGGGCGACGTCCAGGACGCGATCCACGCGGCGGGACAACGTCTAGGGCGAAGCAGAGAGGCGGGTGGTGCGTCGTGAGCTCGGACGCGCCGGTGCTCACCTCCCTTCCTGCCTGGCGGGAGGAAGCAGCTGACTGGCATGGGCCAGCACAGTGCTGGGCCGCCAGGTGGGCTGCCAAGTAAGTTTCCCTCTCTCTCAGTTTTCTGTTAATGTTTTTCTATTTTTCTGTAACTTCTAGGCTTTATTAAATATACCGAAACGTTTCCAAAAATCCTGAAAATAATTGTGGGCTCTGTTTAGAATATTCCCAACAGCCCTCACTTAAGTTCAGAATTAATTGAGCATTTAAAATATTATATAGCATTTACATGCCCAATTCCAAATAGCATATGATTTAATTTAGTGACCTTATGTGTCCTAGAAAAATATGAACCAAATTTGGCAGAGGTTCTAGACCAAGGCAAAGATGATGAACATTTTAGAAGGGCATTTCAGGTTCATGGAAAAGGATTTTAGTAAACCCTAGTTGGTTTAAGTGGTGCTGGGGGTTTCTGTCATCCCCATTTCAACTTTCTAGGAAAATATTAAACATGATGCATCACTCTAATGCAACACTGACTAGGGTTGTGACAACTCACCCCCACTAAACAAGAATCTCGTCCCGAGATTCAGGACGTGAGGTAAGAAGACAGATGGGACATGGAACTGGCACAAACTTCAAAATCTATTGCATTCTTGAAGATGTTGATTCGTTGCGTCATATTGATCTTGACGTCTTTGCCTTCGAGATCTTTGTCCAACACGATGATGACAGAAAGGAACTCTATAGGAATCGATCTTCTTAATGATCGAGCAACTCAGGATCAACTCACGGGGTGAGACATTGAAACATCTCTCGAGCTGAGAGGCAAACATGCATCGAGAAGGACGGAGGAAACAATTTGACGAGGGTTTCAAAGTAACGAGGAGAAACTGCCACGATCCCATAATGGGGCACCTTGGGAGAGGTGACGCGTGGAATTATTACCTTAAGTGGCAAAAGAATTACTTTTGACATAGAAATCATTGAAACTCTCTAAACCAGCCCAAGGAAAATCACAAACGACCGTTTGAAGGAGTTCGGGAGAACGGCACACTTGGGCTAGAATGGATGATGTGGACTACCTTGTTGAAGACAACGGAATGGATGATTTTTGCTTATCATCGGAAATGGATGGGACTCATGGTAAGTCCACCTTTGAAGATGATCCTGGACAGCAACTGCTGAGAAGGGCAGCCCATGGAAAATTGGCACGATGGGGTGCAAGCTGGGAACAAAATGCAAATGTTTGGAATGTTCCAACCATCATATCTGCCTGTGATTCAGATCTGGTTAGAAACAAGATACTTCATACTCACATGTCTGAAAAGAAGAGTTGCAACACAAATCGACGAGATAACGTTGCGAGACTCTCGGGAGATGAACTACGATAGCAAGCTCCAAAACATGAGCTAGTTCTGCTACATACATGTGAACACATTGTCCAAGACAAGCATGACCACATAGTAGTCTTACAACAAAACACTACCGAGTTCTGATTGGGAACCATCATTGCGGAGAGCGAAGTCCCGCGCATGTACCTTTGGGTCCTTAAGGATTAGCACTTTAGAACTTCTTTTCCTTGAAAAAATCAACCAGTGGCTTGGTGTGCTAGGGAATACGTATGGAGTGGAGGTAATTAATCTACCAAACCATAGAATACTTCGCACGTATGCATGACTGATTTGGGATGATTCTAGGGGAAACAAAACAAACCTTTCTCAAATTCATGGCGGCAACTTACACCTAATGCACGTGAACTTGGAGAAAGTCACTTCTTTCAGCCAAACATATACCTCATGAGCGGAACACGAAGGAAATGCTTACAAAAGTTTCCAACACTAGCTCAATGTTCAACATGAATCATGGAGGAGACAAGATGCTGCTGATGGGCTGAACAACAACTCATCGTAATTTCCATATCACTGGAATTCCACCATTATGTGAACAATGTGATAGTATTGGTCAGACCAAAAGATGTAATGGTGTATGCTCGGGGGGTCAACCACGAGTAAGACAACATTACAAATATCGTTGGTTCTGATTTGATTTGAGGATAGCCCATACTCAAATCAAAGTTTGGATAAGATGATAGGTCCATTAGCTGAACACGAAGATCAATCGATGAAGATATCATCTTTCTTCAACACACACAAACACAAGGATATCCCTTTGAAAATGAACTAAATCAGGCAGCTTTTATCCTCCAACTCTCCAAGTTGTTGTTCAGCTTAACCAACTAGCTCAGGGGTACCCAACACATATTCTTGGAGAAGGGGTGGTTACAAGAAACCAACTTGATCACGAGCTCAACATAGCGGTCAGGGAATAGCCTGGTGATACTTCCGAGAAGATATTCAGAAAATCACGAACCACCGATATGTTACTAAGCTCGAGAACAATCTTGCTTTTCAGGCAAGACTATGTGATCAAGAGAGTGATGGATTGACACAATCCTAACTCATTGATCGAAGAGTGCACCGAAAATAAGGACTAGGTAGCACAATCAGTCCTAGTATGGTGATTCAATAACCAACACACTAAGAATGAAATTATTGTCCTTTAACTACCAAGCAATGGGGCTGCTAAGAGTATTGATTTCACACATCATAGTTCACTTGTCGGCATTCTGGTTGCAACAACACAGAGACCAAGGAATGAAGAACGATGGCGAGAAGTATCACTTCATCAAGAATTCATAAGACACAATGCAATTCCTATGATATTCTTGACATAAAGGGGGTAATACTCTAGGGTAGGACAGAACAAAAGCTGGATTGGCATTTTGATCTGCGGGATACAACTGCTTTGACCCAATCCTAGATATGGATGAGGTACTGGAGTTTGTTTCTCCTAGTAATTCTGAAATAAAACGTCTTGATGGACCACAAGAGTAAAAGGCATCGATGAGCACGGATGCACAACTACTCCTGGCTATCAATTGATAGATGAAGGTCGGAATACAACTGAGAAGGGACAACTCAAAGGAACATATCACTTTCTGAGTTGTGGATGCATAGATTTAGTAAACAAGTTCAACATATTTCTTCCAGATAATCCATGCAGAAAGGTAGGACTGGCAGATTCACAATGCAGAATGGATAACTGATCAAGAGCACTCTTATTGTGATGTTTTAGTTCAACAAGGAACTTCTGCCATCAGTAGTTCATGGTATTGGAAGGAGGATTTACCACGGACCTCGAGGACTATCGCAAAGGTTACTAATATCCTAAAGAAACTAGCAAACGCTATCAACATGTGGTAAGTAGAGTGAATCTTGGGCTCAAGAACCCAGAAATAGAATGCCTACTAACTAAATGGCATCACAGGATGCTTCCGAGAATGATGGACAGAATCATCACACTGGGAACACAAAACATGGCTAGATTACTAGGTGATCCTCTAAGACACCTAGGGTCATAATAATAGCTCCAACATATATGTCGAGGCAACAAAGTACCTCAACTCACCGATTAGTGTGGTTAAACTGACCCAAAGAAACATCGGGAACGGGAAGAAGTGAGTTGCAAATGCATCAGACTATTTCGAAACCTGGGACGACTCGGACAGCATAACGGCTGTAAAGGCTTAGAAAGATTTGAGACGTACCGCAAAATGGTGGCATAACCACTCAACAACATCATATCAAGGTTCCAAGTCCAACTAACAACACACTGGAGTAGTTGAAACTGAACTGAGGCTTGAGACCAACAATCCTAAGGGTCTACGGATTAGTAACACGTGATCCTGATAGAAAGAAGAGAAAGCCTAGTTCCTTAACCCCGTAGGAAAGATAGGATCACTCGGATCAAAAGGGCATAAGGTAAAGGAGTAAAAAGAGCCTTACGTTCCCATCCACAATCAATTCCCTTATATAACTAAAGCATTTCTAGACTCAACTTCGACCAATTTGGCTTGGTAATCCTACAGGCAGTCAGGCTCTAATACCAAAGCTGTCAGGACCCCGATCCTAAGCGACATCGATCTAGCATGTAACACATCATATCGCGGCCTCACGCACAGTATTCCCACTGGTGCCACCTTACCTGGCCCAGGACCATTTGCGCCTTTTCGCTCACGTATATGATAGTGTCGCTAGCATCCATATGACAGAGAACCCGGGCCGACATGACTAGTCGTGAACCCAAAGTGGCACTAACTTACGGGGACTGGCATACATGAAACAACATCGAGCATTTCGGTCAGCAGCGTGTGAATCTGGGCTGTAGCAACTGGGCTAACAGGACTCCAGGAACCCGGGCTGTAGCAGGCTAGCAGGACTCCGGATGTCATCACGTGACATTTCCCTAAAGGGACAGACACAGGAACGAAGTGTATCATATGTCGGCCAGACTAGGTGTTCCGGAGCAGTAGTACTGGGCTAGCAGGACTCCGGTAAACTGGGCTGTAGCGGACCACCATGGCTCAGTGGAAGCACCAGACTACATTTCCCTATAAGAGAGGCTACCAAGGATAGACAACTAGGTTGTCGGATCCCACACATACAAACATTTCAAAATCATACACACAATATGCTCGATATGTGCAAGTACAACATGGCATCACAACAAGACTCTACGACTGAGGGTATTTATTCATTAGGCTCCGAGGAGCCAAGTATTACAAACATGGGTCTCATGACCCAACATACAGAGCATACAAGCATCAAGCGGAAGCATGAACATGTCTGAGTACAGACAACTACAAATGAAAAAGGCTGAGAAGCCTGACTATCTACAAGACCCTCCCAAGGGTACAAGATCGTAGCTGAGGTAACAAGCTAAACGTCGAAGTCCACACGGAACTACTAGTGAGACTAAAGTCTCTCTGCAAAAACATAAATTAAGCAAACATGAGTACAAATGTACCCAGCAAGACTTACATCAGAACTAGCTACATATGCATCAGTATCAACAAAGGGGTGGTGGAGTTTAACTACAGCAAGCCAGCTTTGTCTCGGTGGCTATCCTGAACTATGACTGCAAGTAACTCTTTTGAGGTGGCGCACACGAGTCCACATATTCACCAATCAATACATCACTATGGATCCGCACCCGTCTCCCTACGAGAACCCCATCCATAGCACTCACGCTTATCTTGCGCATTTTAGAGTATCCACTTTCACGTGTCTATGAACTGTATAGGCAACCCAGAAGTCCGTTACTGCAGACGCGGCTATTCGAATAGATGATGTTAACCCTGCAGGGGTGTACTTCTTCACACACGCTCTCGCCACATACCACCATGTACACATCGTGTATCTCGGCAACCTTCAAGAGGAAGCCTGGCGAGGGAGTCGGCCATGACTTGACTAACCACACAAGTCTCTAGTCCAGGTTTATCGCCTATTCGGGTTCCATGCGCAAGGAGATCCGGCCAGGGTGTCGCTCACGGCCCCAAACGATGTGTGCAGGGTTCCCAAGCCCACCTCGACGGATGGATCTACGCTTGGTACACCGTGCCACGGTGCCTAGTCTGTCCCAAGCCCACCTGTACCGGGTACCACTTGGTAGACTACTAACACAACCTAAAAACACCAGAAACTAGTTGCAACTCCTGGACAGAGATCAGGTTGATTAATAAGTCGAGAGGGGCACTTAAGCATTCCAATACGTGGTAGTAGTTGTTCATGGATCACAAACACACAACTGATTTCCTCAGGACGGCTTCAATGAGACAACCCACCGTGTACTCCTACATGGCCTCTCACCGATACCTTTACCAAATCGTGTTCACACACTTAGCTCACAACAGTAGGACAAGTTCACACACCTCCGATTCATCCCCGATGAATCAGACCTGACTCAACACTAAGCAGTAGCAGGCATGACAAACAAGCATGAATGAGTAGGCACATCAGGGCTCAAACAACTCCTACTCATGCTAGTGAGTTTCATCTATTTACTGTGGCAATGACAGGCCATGCAGAGGAAAGGGATTCAACTACCGCAACATGTAACAGTTAAATCGTTGTTGTCCTAATGCAGTAAAAGAGAGCAGAAGCGAGAGAGTGGGTTTGTATCAGAATGAACAAGGGGGTTTTGCTTGCCTGACAGAGTGGTAGAGGGGTACTGCCCTTCAGCTGGATACTCGTGAATATCCTCGGAGGCAGAACCTACCACGAAGATCACATCGGTAACACAATCATTACATGGCAATATGCAACAATATGATGCATGCAATGACATGGCAAAATGAGTGTGTTTTGGCTAATGCAGCTTTGCACAGGGAGGTTTGAGTTCATTTGAATCAAATATTCAAATGCAAACCCAAAATATGAACTCATATAAATGCATTATCTTGTTTCATCTAAACAGCAAGGTTAGGTTTCTCTAACATGCATGAAACCAGTACAGATGGATATATTGGATTTTTATGATCAATTTTCATATATAAAACTTTGTATTTGGAGTTACAGATTAATTACTATGATTTTTTGAAGTTTATAGCATTTTCTGGAATTTCCTGAATAGGAATAAATCCAGAAAATACTTTATTGCGTCAGCATTGCGTCACTGTGTCGTCAGCGGTCAACGGAGAGGGTCTAGGTCAAACCTGACCAGTGGGACCCACTGGTTAGTGTCACAGTTGGCTAACTAACTAAACTAGAATTAGTTTAACTACTAAACTAGATTTGACCAGGGGCGGGGCCCACATGTCAGCGACCCAGGGGGGTCAAATCCCTGGTCCAAGGGTGAAACCCACTAGCGACATGACACCGGCGAGGCCAGACGCGGCGGAGCAGCGCGAGTTTCGCACTCCGGCGACCAAAAGGATGGCGGAGGCCATCTATGCGTAGCTGGGAGCGAGCCGCGTTGAGTGGTGCTAGTGGTTGGGCTTGGGGTCGCCGGAAACGATGCCGGCGAGGAGTTTGGCAGGTGCCGGAGCTCGGACATGCTCGGACTCATCGCTAGGTGGCACGGCGAGGTGCGTGGAGCGGTGCTATGGGTTGCTGGGGCTGCGGCGAACGCGATGACGCGCTTGGCTTCAAGCCAGCGTGGCTGTGGCCACGATGGCGACATGCAGAGGCGGCGGCGCATGCGGTGAAGATCGTTGCAGTCGATGCAGGGGACGGCAGCGAGAACGGGGAGGATGGGGAGAGGCAGGAGCTCATGGTGATCTCGGCGAGCTAGGCGGCAAGGTCGGGGACGAGCTGGTGCAGGTGTGATGGCGAAAGGGATCTCCGGCGACGGCGAGGTCGGGCGAGGCTGTGCGGTGGCTCCGGGGCGAACGAGCGCTCGGGGCTCGGTCTGCTCAATGGAGAGGAGGACAGCGGAGCCCTTGGACACGGCGGTGCGACGAGGAGGCGACGGTGGCTACGGGTTTCACGGCGGCGCGGGCGTGGCTGCATCAGCCATGGTGGGAGAAGGCGAGGGAGAGGACCAGGGTGCGAATGGAGGTGTCGGCGAGGTCGGGGCGACATCCATGAAGCGATCCACGTAGCGGGACAGCGTCTAGGGTGAAGCAGAGAGGCGGGGTGGTGCGTGGCGATCTCGGGCGCGCCGGTGCTCACCTCCCTGCCTGCCTGGCGGGAGGAAGCAGCTGACTGGCGTGGGCCACAGTGCTGGGCTGCCAGGTAAGTTTCCCTCTCACTCAGTTTTCTGTTAATCTTTTTCTATTTTTTCTATAACTTCTGGGCTTTATTACAAATACCCAAATGTTTCCAACAATCCTGAAAATAATTGTGGGCTCTGTTTGGAATATTCCCAATAGCCCTCACTTAAGTTCAGAATTAATTGAGCATTTAAAATATTATATAGCATTTAAATGCCCAATTACAAATAGCATATGATTTAATTGAGTGACCTTATGTGTCCTAGAAAATGTGAGCCAAATTCGGCAGAGGTTCTAGACCAAGGCAAAGATGATGAACATTTTAGAAGGGCATTTCAGGTTCATGGAAAAGGATTTTAGTAAACCCTAGTTGGTTTAAGTGGTGCTGGGGGTTTCTGTCATCCCCATTTCAACTTTCTAGGAAAAAATTAAACATGACGCATCACTCTAATGCAACACTGACTAGGGTTGTGACAGCAACCAACTGGAGATCAGCTCCAGGCATCCGGCCGCTAGGCGATGGTCGGCGCCTTGAAGATCACCCCACAGCCGGGCCAGCGCGGAAAGGGCGTGATCCAGGGCGTCAGGCGAGGTGGAAGGATCGCGGATTGGCAGTGGAGCGGAAGAAGGAGGCAGCATCGCTGCCAAGACCTGCAGGTTGATGGCGGTGGAAGAAGAGGCCAGGAGCTCCGGAGCCTGCGGGGCCTCGGCCGGCGGGCTGGGGACGAGCGCCTCAGGAGCTGGCGGGGCCTTGGCGGGCACCCTCTCCTGGGAACGCTCCTCCGGGCCTCGCGAGGAAGCCCGGGCTAAAGAGGGGTGGGTGCCATCGCCGCCCTTCTGTGCCGGAGGAGGCACGGCCGTGCCAGGCTACTGGGGCCCCGAGGATGTGGCCGCCCCTTCCTTCTTCTTCTTCGATGCCGACGTCGGCCTAACAGCACAAGGAGGGAGCATCAGGGAGCCCAGCGGAAGCAGGAGCAAGGGCAAGCTCAGGGCAGGAAACTCACTGGTCCACGGCGGTGTAGTCCCAGCGCCTCTTCAAAAGTGCAAAGCTTAGGGGGCTCGCAGCCTGGGGCGCAGGCGCGCGGTCCCTAAGAGGCTGCGAGGCCGCGGTGGCCCCGGGCGGTGGTGAAGCGGGGGCGTCACCCCGAGAGATTAGCGACGATCTGCTCTTCGTCGGGGCGCCGGACGTCGGCTTCCCCGAGGGGGAGACCTTGGACCTCGTGGTGACCCCGGCGGAAGGCGGGACTTCCTTCACTAGGTGGTCGTCGGCATCGTCGTCGGCGAGCAAGGCGCGAAGAAGATCAGCCTTGCACGGAGGGGAGGTCTCCCTAGACCCTTCCAGGGTGGCCGCCGAGTCCTGCTCCTCCTCCTCGTCGGAGGACACCACCATCGGAGCCTTCGCCACCGGGGCCTCAGAGGGTGCCGGTGGCACAAGACCATGCCCATCGAACACAGGCATGCGGCAGCAATTTGTGCCCCCTCCGGGCGACGGTACAAGGGAGCGAAGCTGTCCGGCGGGTACCCATGGTCATCTCCAACCAAGGAGCGGAGGGCCGTGCCCAGCTCCTCATCAGACAGGGCCTCCGGACGCAAGCGGAGGTCATCTCCTTCGTCCCCGAGCTTCCACAAGGGACGCGTGCGCGCCTGATGGGGAGCCACGCGTTGCGCCATGAACTCCTTGACGATCATGGCTCCCGTCAGCTTCGCCGCCCTTGAGTCGCCAGGCTTCAGGTCAGCGGTCATCCTCTCCAGCACCGACTCCGCCCAACGGTCAGTGAGCTTCGCGCTGAGCCACCCGTCGTGGGACACGGGCATCTCCGTCGGCAACACCAGCCGGGGGTGGGAGCACTTGGCATCCATCAGGACCCACTTGCTCCTGAAGCCCTCGGCCTTCTTCCCGGCCTTCCAGATCGCATTGGTCTTGTTGGCCGCGACGAAGTTGACGCACCCCGAGAGGTGGCCCTCATTGCTCCGGAGGAAGAAGAAGTGGCGCAGCAGTGCCACGGACGGCATCACTCCGACGTACGCCTCGCAATAGAAGGCACAGATTGGCAGGAGGAGGATGGAGTTGGGATGAAGATGGAGGGTGTGAATCATGTAATGGCTGAGGACGGAGAAGAAAAAGTCGGAGAAGGGGGGAACCAACCCCGCGATGATGCTGCTCATGAAGAAGGGGTAGAAGGTGCTGCCTGGGGCCTCCGGCTCGGCGGAGCCAGCCCGGAGCACAGTCTTCCTCTTCTCATCACCCTCCGCCGTCATCAGGAGCACAGCGGCAAGGTTCTTCTCCGAGACGGTCGGTGCGTTGAGCGCTGGCTCGTACCAAGATGGCGGAGGAGTAGCTCGATCTTTGTTGGGCGCCATTAGCAGCAGGCTTGAAGGAGGATTTGGGCGGATCTGGAGTCTTCGGAAGCGAGGAGCAAGAAAGGGGATCTGGAGCAAGACGAAGGAAAGCAATGCAGGCAGCGCAGCCCGCGCCAGCCTTTTGTCAGTCGGGCAGTTGCCGAGGCAGCGTGGGGAAGCGGAGACGCCCACGTCCCATCAGTCGCCATGCGTCAATCAAGGACGCAGGCGGTTGGGGCCTGCGGCGCTCCGCACTTGCCCTTTGGCTTCGCCTCGAAGCCAAGTACGAGCGCGCCTTGAGCCCGGGGGCTACTGTCGGCGTTCTGGGAACGGGGGTCCCCAGACTTGCCTGCCTACAGCCCACAGCGTGGCTCCTCCAGCGGCCTGGTACGTCCCATCTTCACCAGCAAACACTCAAGACCCTCGTGAGGGGCCAAGCCTTGCGAGGCGGACGACACAAGACCTTCTCAGGGGCAGCCTCCCTAGGCTGGCTCGCGAGGAGGGGAGAGATCAAGGCGGGGGCACCTCGTGAGGTTCCCATGACGTGAGCCATGATGACCAAGGTCAGGCGGGCGCCAGCGGGCGCAGAGCACCTGTTTCCTCTTTAGTGCTAAAGGAGCAGCCGCAGGCGAGGAGTCTCGAGGCCTCAGGCAAAGGTTTCCATATCGGTGCAACAAGACCAAGACCAGTAGGACGGCAGGACGGAGGTCACCGCGGAGCCCACGGCGGCGATACCACCAGAGCCTTTGGCAGGCGAGGACCACCTTTTGTCAGGATAGCTTGTACTAGCTGTCCCCCTTCAAATTGGCCGTTGTGGGATCCCTTCCCGCCTAATATTTGGGAAGAGGACCAGGGCCTCTATAAATAGGACTAGCCACCACCTTAGCAAGGGACGGATGATTCGGATCATCCACACAC
The DNA here is from genome assembly GCF_018294505.1 of Triticum aestivum. NCBI lineage: Eukaryota > Viridiplantae > Streptophyta > Magnoliopsida > Poales > Poaceae > Triticum > Triticum aestivum. Next base: position 487,054,331 of record NC_057802.1, on the reverse strand, counting down.
ACACAAGCTCACCGAGCTCAAGAACACCTCTCCTCAGGAGGCTGTTCTTCCCTGGTACTTGTTCATCCAAGCCTACTAGGCAATCCACCACACCACAGTGCAGTAGGGTATTACACCACATCGGTGGCCCGAACCAGTATAAACTCTCGTGTCCCTTGTTCTTCG
>NC_057802.1:487023955-487053896 GCF_018294505.1 Triticum aestivum | reverse complement strand
CCGACACTGTTATCCCCAGTATGATAAGTAACTTGCTCCTTTACGCTGCTGAGTGTCCTGGTGTCCCCACGGTCCCATGCCCTTAAACCAACTCTTTAGCTGCTGTTGATTTACTGTATCTGGTAAACAAGCAATGCCACCATTAAAGTAATCCCATATTTGACGAATGTCATTGTTGATCGTAACGCTTCCGGTAACATGAAGCATTGCTGACGTTTTAAAATTTCTACTGTCCTTGCATAATTGCCATGAACATAATTAAGATGCTTCTTTTCATTTCATGTATGTTTCATATATTCTTATTGACCATCGACCTGTTTACTACTACCCCTTGAGCATGCGTTGGTTTTCCCTTGAAGAGGAAAGGGTGATGCAACAAAGTAGCGTAAGTATTTCCCTCAATTTTTGAGAACCAAGGTATCAATCCAGTAGGAGATTACACGCAAGTCGCCTAGTACCTGCACAAGCAATCAAGAACCTTGCAACCAACGCGATAAAGGGGTTGTCAATCCCTTCACAACCACTTGCAAAAGTGAGATCTGATAAATATAGTAAGATAAATATTTTTGGTATTTTTGTTGTAAAGATTGGAAAGTAAAGTTTGCAAAATAAACGGCGACAGAAATAGCAAGTTGACGGGAAACTAATATGATGTAAAATAGACCCGGGGGGCATAGGCTTCTCTCATGATAGCATATATTACGGTGGGTGAACAAATTACTGCCGAGCAATTGATAGAAAAGCGCATAGTTATGAGAATATCTAGGCATGATCATGAACATAGGCATCACGTCTGTGTCAAGTAGACCGAAACGATTCTGCATCTACTACTATTACTCCACACATCGACCGCTATCCAGCATGCATCTAGAGTATTAAGTTCATAAGAAAAGAGTAATGCATTAGGCAAGATGACATGATGTAGAGGGATAAACTCAAGCAATATGATATAAACCCCATCTTTTTATCCTCGGTGGCAACAATACAATACGTGTTGGTTCCCTTTCTGTCACTGGGATCGAGCACCGCAACATTGAACCCAAAGCTAAGCACTTCTCTCATTGCAAGAAAGATCAATCTAGTAGGCCACACTAAATCGATAATTCGAAGAGACTTGCAAAGATATTAAATCATGCATATAATAATTCAGAGAAGAATCAAATATTGTTCATAGATAATCTTGATCATAAACCCACAATTCATCGGATCTCGAAAAACACACCGCAAAAAGAATTACATCGAATAGATCTCCAAGAAGATCGAGGAGAACTTTGTATTGAGATCCAAAGAGAGAGAAGAAGCCATCTACCTAATAACTATGGACCCGAAGGTCTGTGGTAAACTACTCCAACATCATCGGAGAGGCTATGGTGTTGATGTAAGCCCTCCGTGATCGAATCCCCCTCCGGCAGATCGCCGGAAAAGGCCCCAAGATGGGATCTCACGGGTACAGAATGTTGCGGTGGTGGAAAAGTGGTTTCATGGCTCCCTTGGATGTTTTTAGGGTATAAGAGTATATATAGGCGAAAGAAGTAGGTCGGTGGAGCTGCGAGGGGCGCACGAGGGTGGGGGGCGCGCCTACCCCCCTGGGCGCGCCCTCCTGCCTCGTGGCTTCCTCGCTGCTTCCTTGACTTCCACTCCAAGTCTCCTAGGTTGCGTTTGTTCCAACAAAGATCCTCGTGAAGGTTTCATTCCGTTTGGACTCTGTTTGATATTCCTTTTCTGCGAAACACTGAAATAGGCAAAAAAATAGCAATTTGCACTGGGCCTTCAGTTAATAGGTTAGTCCCAAAAATAATATAAAAGAGCATATTAAAGCCCATTAAACATCCAAAACAGATAATATAATAGAATGAAGCAATCAAAAATTATAAATACGTTGGAGACGTATCAAGCATCCCCAAGCTTAATTCCTGCTCATCCTCGAGTAGGTAAATGATTTAAACAGAATCTTTGATGTGGAATGCTACCTAACATAATTTTCAATGTAATTTTCTTTATTGTGGCATGAATGTTCAGATCCGAAAGATTGAAGACAAAAGTTTAATATTGATATAAAAATAATAATACTTCAAGCATACTAACTAAGCAAGTATGTCTTCTCTAAATAACATGGCCAAAGAAAACTTATCCCTACAAAATCATATAGTTTGGCTATGTTTCATTTTCGTCACACAAAATGCTCTCGTCATGCACAACCCCGATGACAAGCCAAGCAATTGTTTCATACTTTAGTATTTTCAAAAAAATTCAACTTTCACGCAATACATGAGCGCGAGCCATGTACATAGCACTGTGGGTGGAATAGAATATGATGATGGAGGTTGTGTGGAGAAGACAAAAAGGAGAAAGTCTCACATCGACGCGGCTAATCAACGGGCTATGGAGATGCCCATCAATTGATGTCAATGCGATGAATAGGGATTGCCATGCAACGGATGCACTAGAGCTATAAATGTATGAAAGCTCAACAAAACAAACTAAGTGGGTGTGCATCCAACTTGCTTGCTCACGAAGACGGGTATTTGAGGAAGCCCATTGTTGGAATATACAAGCCAAGTTCTATAATGAAATATTCCCACTAGTATATGAAAGTGACAACATAAGAAACTCTCTATCATGAAGATCATGGTGCTACTTTGAAGCACAAGTGTGGAAAAAGGATAGTAGCATTGTCCCTTCTGGCCCTCTCTCCTTATTTGGCCTTTCTCTTTTTTTTATTTGGCCTTTCTTTTTTTTGGCCTTTCTCATTTTTTGTTTTTTTTCAGGACAATGCTCTAATAATGATGATCATCACACTTCTATTTATTTACAACTCAAGGATTACAACTCGATACTAGAACAAATATGACTCTATATGAGTTCCTCCGACGGTGTACCGGGATGGGCAATGAAACAAGAGCGACATGTATGCAAAATTATGCATGGTGGCCTTTCCACAAATACGATGTCAACTACATGATCATGCAAGGCAATATGACAATGATGAAGCGTGTCATAATAAACGGAACGGTGGAAAGTTGCATGGCAATATATCTCGGAATGGCTATGGAAATGCCATAATAGGTAGGTATGGTGGCTGTTTTGAGGAAGATATAAGGAGGTTTATGTGTGATAGAGCATATCATATCACGGTGTTTGGATGCACCGGTGAAGTTTGCACCAATTCTCAAGGTGAGAAAGGGCAATGCACGGTACAGAAGAGGCTAGCAATAATGGAAAGGTGAGAGTGCGTATAATCCATGGACTCAACATTAGTCATAAAGAACTCACATACTTATTGCAAAAATCTACAATTCATCAAAACCAAGCACTACGCGCATGCTCCTAGGGGGTAGATTGGTAGGAAAAGACCATCGCTCGTCCCCGACCGCCACTGATGAGGAAAGCAATCAAAGAACACCTCATGCTTCAAATTTGTCACACAACGTTTACCATACGTGCATGCTACGGGACTTGCAAACTCCAACACAAGTATTTCTCAAATTCACAATTACTCAACTAGCATGACTCTAATATTATCATCTTCATATCTCAAAACAATCATCAAGTATCAAACTTCTCATAGTATTCAATGCACTCTATATGGAAGTTTTTATTATACCCATCTTGGATGCCTATCATATTAGGACTAATTTTATAGCCAAAGCAAATTACCATGCTGTTCTAAAGGACTCTCAAAATAATATAAGTGAAGAATGAGAGATCAATAATTTCTATAAAATAAAACCACCACCGTGCTCTAAAAAGATATAAGTGAAGCATTAGAGCAAAATTATCTAGCTCAAAAAATATAAGTGAAGCACATAGAGTATTCTAATAAATTCCGATTCATGTGTGTCTCTCCGAAAGGTGTGTACAGAAAGTATGATTATGGTAAACTAAAAAGCAAAGACTCAAATCATACAAGACGCTCCAAGCAAAACACATATCATGTGGTGAATAAAAATATAGCCTCAAGTAAAGTTATCGATAGACGAAGACGAAAGAGGAGATGCCTTCCAGGTCATCCCCAAGCTTAGGCTTTTGGTTGTTCTTGAATTTTACCTTGGGGTGCCTTGGGCATCCCCAAGCTTAGGCTCTTGCCACTGCTTATTCCATAATCCATCAAATCTTTACCAAAAACTTGAAAACTTCACAACACAAAACAAAACACAAAATCTCATGAGCTCCGTTAGTGTAAGAAAACAAACCACCACTTTTAGGTACTGTAATTAACTCATTCATTATTCATATTGGTGTTAAACCTACTGTATTCCAACTTCTATATGGTTCGTACCCCCCGATACTAGCCATAGATTCATCAAAATAAGCAAACAACACACGAAAAACAGAATCTGTCAAAAACAGAACAGTCTGTAGCAATATGATTTGTTAGAATACTTCTCTAACTCCAAAAATTCTGAAATAAATTTGTGAACGTGAGGAATTTATCTATTAATCATGTTCAAAAATAATCAACCTAAAATCTCTCTCCAGTAAAAAATGGCAGCTAATCTTGTGAGCGCTAAAGTTTCTGTTTTTTACAGCGAGATCGCAAAGACTTCACCAAAGTCTTCCCAAAGGTTCTACTTGGCACAAACACTAATTAAAACATAAAACCACATATAAACAGAGGCTATATGAATTATTTATGACTAAACAGGAACAAAAAGCAAGGAACAAAAATAAAATTGGGTTGCCTCCCAACAAGCGCTATCGTTTAACGCCCCTAGCTAGGCATAAAAACAAGAATAGATCTAGGTATTGTCATCTTTGGTATGCAATCCATAAGTGGCTCTCATAATAGATTCATAATGTAATTTAATTTTATTCATAGGAAAGTGTTCCATGCCTTTCCTTAATGGAAATTGGAATCTAATATTTCCTTCTTTCATATCAATAATTGCACCAATCGTTCTAAGGAAAGGTCTACCAAGAATAACAGGACATGTAGGATTGCAATCTATATCAAGAACAATGAAATCTACAGGCACATAATTCCTATTGGAAACAATAAGAACATCATTAATCCTTCCCATAGGTTTCTTAATGGTCGAGTCCGCAACATGCAAATTTAAAGAACAATCATCAAATTCACGGAAACCTAACACATCACACAAAGTTTTTGGAATCGTGGAAACACTAGCACCCAAATCACATAAAGCATAGCATTCATGATCTTTAATCTTAATTTTAATAGTAGCTTCCCACTCATCATAATGTTTTCTAGGGGTAGAAACTTCTAGTTCAAGTTTTTCTTCATAAGATTGCATTAAAGCATCAATGATATGTTTAGTAAAAGCTTTATTTTGATCATAAACATGAGGAGAATTTAGTACGGATTGCAACAAGGAAATACAATCTATCAAAGATAAATTATCATAATTAAATTCCTTGAAATCCAAAATAGTGGGTTCATTGCTATGTAAAGTTTTGACCTCTTCAGTCCCACTTTTACCAATTTTTGCATCAAGATCTAAAAGCTCCGAATCATTGGGACGCCTTTTAACTAAAGTTGACTCATCTCCAGTCCCATCTTTATCAAGATTCATATTGGAAAACAAAGATTTAATATGGGACACATCAATCACTTTTAGATCTTCATTATTATTATCATGAAAACTAAAAGAACACACTTTAACAAAGCAATCTTTTTTAGCACGCGTCCTAGCAGTTCTTTCTTTGCACTCATCGATGGAAATTCTCATGGCTTTGAGAGACTCATTGATATCATGCTTAGGTGGAATAGATCTAAGTTTCAAAGAATCAACATCAAGAGAAATTCTATCCATGTTCCTAGCCAACTCATCAATCTTAGGCAATTTTTCTTCAAGCAAAGCATTGAAATTCATTTGCGAATTCATAAATTCTTTAACACTGGTCTCAAAATCAGAGGGCATCTTATTAAAATTTTCATAAGAATTGTTGTAGGAATTACCATAATTATTAGAGGAATTACTAGGGAACGGCCTAGAATTAAAGTTTCCTCTATACGCGTTGTTATCAAAATTGTTCCTACCAACAAAATTCACATCCATAGATTCATTATTATTCTCAATCAAAGTGGAAAAAGGCATATCATTAGAATCAGAAGAAACACTCTTATTAGCAAACAATTTCTTAAGTTCATCCATCTTTCCACTCAAAACATTAATCTTTCTATCGCATGAACCTTTTTACTAGTAGATCTTTCTGTGTGCCATTGACAATAATTAACCATAATATTATCTAGGAGTTTAGTGGCTTCTCCTAAAGTGATTTCCTTAAAAGTGCCTCCCACGGCCGAATCTAAAATATTTCTAGAAGCAAAATTCATTCCAGCATAATTTTTTATAATCATCCATAAATTCAAACCATGTGTAGGGCAATTATGTATCATTAATTTCATCCTCTCCCAAGCTTGTGCAACATGCTCATGATCAAGTTGCTCAAAATTCATAATATCGTTTCTAAGAGAGATGATCTTAGCGGGAGGAAAATACTTAGAGATAAAAGCATCTTTGCACTTATTCCATGAATCAATACTATTTTTAGGCAAAGAGGAGAACCATGTTTTAGCACGATCTCTAAGCGAAAACGGAAATAGTTTCAATTTAACAATATCATTATCCACATCTTTCTTCTTTTGCATATCGCACAAATCAACGAAGTTGTTCAGATGGGTAGCGGCATCTTCACTAGGAAGGCCAGAAAATTGATCTTTCATGACAAGATTCAACAGAGCAGCATTAATTTCACAAGATTCGGCATCGGTAATAGGAGCAATCAAAGTGCTAATAAAATCATTGTTGTTGGTATTGGAGAAGTCACACACTTTAGTATTATCTTGAGCCATCGTGACAAACAATCAATCCAACACACAAGCAAAGAAGAACCAAGCGAAAAAGACGAACGAAAAAGGGCGAATAAAACGGCAAGGGTGAAGTGGGGGAGAGGAAAATGAGAGGCAAATGGCAAATAATGTAATGCGAGGGAGAAGAGTTTGTGAAGGGTACTTGGTATGTCTTGACTTGAGCGTAGATCTCCCTAGCAACTGCGCTAGAAAACCGCACGTTGGCGGGAGATCAAATCTTGACTTGACTTGGTGTAAACCTCCCAGGCAACGGCGCCAGAAATCCTTCCTGCTACCTCTTGAGCATGTGTTGGTTTTCCCTTGAAGAGGAAAGGGTGATGCAGCAAAGTAGCGTAAGTTTTTCCCTCCGTTTTTGAGAACCAAGGTATCAATCCAGTAGGAGATTACACGCAAGTCGCCTAGTACCTGCACAAACAATCAAGAACCTTGCAACCAACGCAATAAAGAGGTTGTCAATCCCTTCACAACCACTTGCAAAAGTGAGATCTGATAAAGATAGTAAGATAAATACTTTTGGTATTTTTGTTGTAAAGATTGGAAAGTAAAGTTTGCAAAATAAACGGAGACAAAAATAGCAAGTTGACGGGAAACTAATATGATGTAAAATAAACCCGGGGGCCATAGGTTTCGCTAGTGGGTTCTCTCATGATAGCATATATTACGGTGGATGAACAAATTACTGCCGAGCAATTGATAAAAAAGGGCATAGTTATGAGAATATGTAGGCATGATCATGAACATTGGCATCACGTCCGTGTCAAGTAGACCGAAACGATTCTGCATTTACTACTATTACTCCACACATCGACCGCTATCCAGCATGCATCTAGAGTATTAAGTTCATAAGAACAGAGTAACGCATTAGGCAAGATGACATGATGTAGAGGGATAAAATCAAGCAATATGATATTAACCCCATCTTTTTATCCTCGATGGCAACAATACAATACGTGTTGGTTCCCTTTCTGTCACTGGGATCGAGCACCGCAACATTGAACCCAAAGCTAAGCACTTCTCTCATTGCAAGAAAGATCAATCTAGTAGGCCACACTAAACCGATAATTCGAAGAGACTTGCAAAGATATTAAATCATGCATATAAGAATTCAGAGAAGAATAAAAAATTGTTCATAGATAATCTTGATCATAAACCCACAATTCATCGGATCTCGACAAACACACTGCAAAAAGAATTACATTGAATAGATCTCCAAGAAGATCGAGGAGAACTTTGTATTGAGATCCAAAGAGAGAGAAGAAGCCATCTAGCTAATAACTATTGACCCGAAGGTCTGTGGTAAACTACTCACACATCATCGGAGAGGCTATGGTGTTGATGTATAAGCCCTCCGTGATCGAATCCCCCTCCGGCAGATCACCGAAAAAGGCCCCAAGATGGGATCTCACGGGTACAGAAGGTTGCTGCGGTGGAAGAGTGGTTTCATGGATCCCTTGGATGTTTTCAGGGTATAAGAGTATATATAGGCGAAAGAAGTAGGTCGGTGGAGCTGCGAGGGGCCCACAAGGGTGGGGGCGCGCCTACCCCCTGGGCGTACCCTCCTGCCTCGTGGCTTCCTCGCTGCTTCCTTGACTTCCACTCCAAGTCTCCTGGGTTGCATTTGTTCCAAGAAAGATCCTCGCGAAGGTTTCGTTCCGTTTGGAGTCCGTTTGATATTCCTTTTCTACGAAACACTAAAATAGGCAAAAAAACGGAAATTTGCACTGGGCCTTCGGTTAATAGGTTAGTCCCAAAAATAATATAAAATAGCATATTAAAGCCCATTAAACATCCAAAACAGATAATATAATAGCATGGAACAATCAAAAATTATAGATACGTTGGAGACGTATCATTTACTTTCTATCTTTTTGTGCAGATAGGGATATCCATTTCACCTTGTTGCTATTGTGACCTTTTGGTGAACTGCACAAAACACTTTTTTTGGAATGAGTGTCTTGTGCAGTTCAGCTAAAATGTCACGTGGGCAACATCTCTCAATTTTGGTGGAACTGCACAAAATGGTGATTGGAGTTTCCAAAATCTCCATCAAATTCTGCTGGTAATCTCGTGCAACATTTTATTAGCCTTTGCAAGATGAGTCGTCACTGTCACCACAATGGCACTTTATTTTAGTGGAACTGCACAAAAGGATAAGCAAATTATAGTTGCACCTTACATGAGCCAGACAGCCAACCTTAATGTTCCTCAATTTTAGTGCAAGTACTAAAGAACAACCTGCCAGCTCACGAGAGCAAGTACTTCTTGCTAGCTGAATGATGCAATCTTTGCTTCATTTCAGGTGAACTGCAGAAAAAGGCGCATGAATTGAATCATGGAAGTCCAGGCAGGCCTCATCCGAGTGGAGCTGCAAGTTGAGTTCACGGAGTGCATTATTATAGTAATCAGGCTCTTCTTATTTGTGCTGTGCAAACAAGAATACTCAACTACAGATGTTGTGACGGTCAAGGGCATTCACCAAGTTCTTCGGTTGTATGACACGGGTAGCCAAGATTGATTTAATCCTGATATTCACTTTATCAAAAGGCTCTAATGGGTTTGTTCTGAATCTTGCAAGATGGGAATCAATGAGATGTGTAGGCATATTTGTTGTACTTATTATTTGAATCTTATTTGTTGGTTATGAATCTTGCAAGCTGGGAACAATGAGACGTGTAGGCATCTTTGTTTTACTTATTATTTGGATCTTATTTGTTGGTTCTGAATCTTGCAAGCTGGCAAACACGACATGATGATGCAGAGGACAACAACCATAACGAACAGTTCAAACTTGGTAGTATTATGTGTGTGAAAGTGCGACAAATGTGTTGATCATGTGCATCCTGAAAATAATAATTCTAATTGTTGTGCATGTTGATCATGTGGCACTGATAGAACGAGCCAATGCATTGCTTGTTTTAAGTATAAATTTCTATTAAAGCTAATTAAATTTAAGTAAAGTGACCACTAACTCTTGTTATTACAGTACCAATACAGACCCGCTCGTGAACCGACGTGTGGCCGGAGTAGGTTTTTAATGGAGGCGTTTGAATGCGCTGAGGGTGCATCTTCTGCCGGGCGTGCAGCGAACGAGGGAGGGGTAGTAACTGTTGTCGCCTGTACACACTCAGTTTACTGTTGAATCCAGTTCCCCAAGAGCTGAAAAATGAACTGCGCCGCCGCCTACCCACTCGTTCACTTGAAGAGACTCCAATGGCGATTCGAGGGGTGAGCCTGCTGGATATGGACTTCAGCAAGGAGTTCCCCTTTGAGTTCGTCGTTCAGTCCTATGGATGCACCAACTTGAATGTGATGTACACCAACGATCCGGACTCAGTGAAGCTCCGCCTCACCGAGTTCAAGCAGTACCTACAGGACGAGAAAGCACAAGGTCGCAGGACTAGACCTTGTGCCCATCCATTCATCTCCTGACAGGGACCAGCTGATCGCCGTCGCCCAGGTATGTGTGCGGGACGAGGTTCTCGTCTACCACTGTTGTAGGGCCATCAGAGGTTCTGGAGCATTCGCCCGTTTCATCGGCAACGCCGACTGCACCTTCGCTACGGTGGAGAGAAGGAAGAACGCGACAACTCGGCCATCTGGTGCAACAAGCTTGTCGACATCCAGAAGCAATACAAGATCATCGGCAACGGCCAAGAGAAGGACTCCGTGGTTGACCTCGCTGAGACCATCATCGACCCCTGATACACCAACATGAAAGAAGACAACGATACCAAAAGACCTGAACACGTGGGAGGTACCTCTGAATCTAGCCTACATAACCTACGTGGCCAAGGACGCATACGCATGCTACGACATGTACAGGCGGATCTTGGACATGAGGGTGTGTCTGCTTCCCGTAACTGACGAGTACACGGACAGCCACAGCGTCATGAACTCATGATCAAGCATGCCAGGAAGGTCTAGATGTTGTACTTTATCTGTTTATAAGCACCTTTATCATCTGAGTGTGTAATGCATTAGCCTATGTGTTGTAATTATCTGTTTTGTCCGAAATATTTCTTTTAAGAACCCATTAACCTGTTTGCTTTTTGTAGTGGCTATTTGCTTATGTATGTAACTAGTTCACCCATTCGTATAAAAAGCCTAGTTCACTCGGCTGCCGTGCTTTGAATCTCCTTCCTCCCAACATATTCCCCTTCTCAAGTGGACCCAGCAGGTCTCGTACACACACATATGGGACCAACCACCTATCCATTTGTATTTCTTTATTTTGTTCAATCTTTCATCCTCTTCCTATACAGCGGCTGGCCATCATTGCCTATGGCGTTGGCCAGGCCATCCCTCTACTCCCACACATTGTCTGGCGGTGGCAGCTCCATCGGCCCACCCTGCACCCGAACAAGTCAACCCTCGTACTCCCCTCCGCCTGCGTCTTCCCCCGCTCTGGTTCGTTCGGTCCGAGGTCTCGACGTTGTCCTCCACCTTGGTGCTCTCGCCGCGGCACCGCCATCTGTCATTCCTGTGACACCCCAAAATTTTGGCCTTGTTTTATTTATTAAAATGTTGCCAGGGAATAAAACTTTTCCATTATTGTCAAGTTTTACCTTTTGTGACCCTGGATTTTTACCTCAAGTAGGAAAAACCTTCAAAGGTATTGTTGGATTTGTTTACTCTCTCTTATAAAACAATTCCTCATCAGTGGATCCAAATTTGCAAGGCTTATTTTACTCAAAGCTTTATTCCTTTAAAATGATTTCTTTTGCATTTGGAGCCTGCTTTGCACTGCAACCATTTGATAAATGCTTTCAAAATTTCCACCAAAATTTGGAGATGTCATGTGATGTTTCCACATCACTTTCATGCAGAAATACCTCTTGGCCATTGGAGATTTTGAGCTCTACACCAAGTTTTCCAATCTGGTCCAGTAGGCACTTTTGCACTGCAACCCATTTAAATATTCCTCTGAAAATTCTTCCAAGTGTTTGGAGATGTCAGTGGATGCATACCATTCATCTTCAAGCAAAAACCCAGTGATGTCCCTTGGAAAATTTGAGTGGATCAGCCTCTTTTGCATTCTGGTCCAATTTGGTGATTTGTACTGCAACCATGTTTTTCTTTGCCCTAATAACCCTGAGCTTTCTCCTACTTGTAGCCCTCCCTACCAAACTCTTAAGTCCAGGAGATTGGGCTCATTGGAGGTTTTGAAGTGCATGTTCTGAACCCTTTTTCTTTCTGTCCAAAACTGGTGTTTTGCAAAACTTGCACTATCAACTTTCTGTCTTTGCCAAACTAACCTTGCCATCATCTCTTGCATCTAAAGAGACACTGATCTGGAGATTTTGGCCACTCCAAGAGTTGCCTAAGTGCATCTGGCATTCTGTCAAACACATGGTGTGCACAGTCATTTTTGGCAAGCTCTCTGGTTTGCATGGTGGACTTGAACCCCTGACCTATCCACCTTGTCCACTGAATGCCTTGCTACCCCTACCTCCATCCTGTGCAGTGCCAGCTCCACCCTCGAGCTCTAGAGCGCGCTGGCATTTCGTCGAGCAGGTGCCGTGCGTGCTCTGGGCGCGCCCAGAGCGCACGTTTTGCACGCGCGCGCACTACACCGACACGCCGCACTGCCGCGCTCAACGCGACCCGACCCTGGCTCCCTCTGCATCGCTGAGCCGCGCACTAGCCGCCCCCCTGCTCCACGATCCCTCTGGCGTCCTGCTGCACCGCTGGCCGCGCCCTTGGCGGCACGCCGGCGTCGGCAGCGGATTCCGCCGCGGACGGCGCCGCCCAAGCCACCAGTGCACGACAGCTGCCTCATAGCACAGGCCGTGCTTATCCTCCCACTCGTCGGAACGCATTCGTCGCCGCCAAGATGCCCTGCAACTACAGCAACGGCTGTCGCCGGCGATCCTATCTTCTACCGCCACGGTCCAGCCTCGCCACGCTATATAAAGGGTCCCCGAGCCCCTCCGAGCACTCACGCGACCTCAGAACCACCCCGTAGAGCTCCCCTAGTAGTAGATTGACCGGAAAGGACCGCCCTCCCCAACTCCGGCCAGCTCGGCCGCCGCTAAGCCCCGGCGCGATTCGTCGCAACCGGCCACCCATTCGCCAATCCAGCGCCACCAAGATCCTCCCCGTAACCTTGCGGAGCTGCCCAGCTGCCCAAGCTCGATCGGAGACCACCAGAGCACGAAAGTCACTTCACCATCGTAGCTTTCCTCCGCCGCGGAGCTCGCCGCCGGCGATTCCTTCCACCTCCGCCGACCCAACGACCACCCAGAGGACCGCCTCAGTCTTGTCGTTCCATCCCCGCCCTTGGATGCCCTCGAGGAGCCGCCGTTCGTCGCCGGCGATCGCCGGAGCCTCGCCACCGTTCGGGCACAGAGAAAGGAGGGAGAGGGAGACCAGTCAAACCTGACTAGTGGGCCCTCTGGACCCACTGTCAGTGACCCGCACGTCCGCCCTCTCTCTGGTTAAGTGAAGGCGCAAAACCCCGAATGCGTTTTCCCTGCTGCGTAAGCGTATTTCCCTCGAAGCGTTTTCCTTTTTCTGGTTTTATTTTAAAAACAGAGTAGACCAAACTTTGACTGGCTATAACTTTTAAAATAATACTCCAAATGAGTTGATTCTTTTTCCTACCTCTCTCAAATTTCATCTAGTTTATTTTAAGGTTTATTTCAAAAATATTTGAGACAAGTTTTGGTACTGTGTTTGAAATATTTGTATTTGTGTATTTTGCAAAATAGGATTTTTGGAGGAAAAGGAAAGCTTCCAATAAGTGCATCCTTTGCATACTTTTGAAGGCAAGCATTTCTGAACTCTGGCATAATATTCTATTGTGGTGTTTGGATGTGATCACAACACCTTTTGACTTGGAGTGTGTGATAGTTTATGTACCGATATAGTCTCGTGCATAAGTGCACTTTGGAGTTGTTTTGGTGGTCAGCAGGTGGATACACTAGTGATTTGGGTCATCCTCGTGAGTTTCTCTTGCACACCGGTAGGAAGCCGGGAGAGTCGTGGTCTTGGGTAGACACGAGCTCGTCCCTAATCCCTCGTCGAGACGAGTATGCCCGGCATAGCTTGGTGAGGCTCGAGGAGTGATGATTTATTTCACTACTGGTGATGTGTTTGGTGGGTGCCTGGACCACCTGAGTCGGTTGTAGACCAAGTCTTGATCAATAGCTTCCTTCTTTGTCGGTACCACCACTTGTCCCTGCAGGGACAGGGTATGGTTCAGTAGGTTGTCAACCCCTGTCCAAAGCACACACCGTACAGAGAGGCCGTGATGAAGGTCCCGTGGCCACGGATTAAAGCCTGTCATTCGGTCCGGGGGCATGGGTGTTTCGGTTGTAGCCGAAGGGGATAGCTTCCCCCAGTTCGCACGCGGTATAAATTTTGTGATCCCATGCTACGTCGAGGTTGTAGCCTCCCCACTTAGAGTTTTTCTTGGCAGGTGTCGTGGGTGATTCCAGGCACTGGTGAGTTAAGCTGGTGTGTGCAGGTCGGGCGTGTTTTCAATCAAAAGACCGTAGACGGAATTAGTCCAGAGGGACTAAGTAAACCCGTTACTCGTGGAAAATGGTACTCCCTCTGCAGAGGATACATCCTGTCAGATAGTCATGTTCTTGAGTAGAAACCACAGTCTGAGTTGAGTCTTGTAACGGTGTTCGGATGGAGAACGATTCATCTAGAACTCTGTAACGGTATTCGGATGGAGATACGGCCTGACTAAATTATCGGTTTTTCGGTTAGAGAAACGACTGTACTAAATTTTGTTTATGACTATGACTCGTATGGATTGTGATCTTTATTATATTTTGGACTAACCATTTATATTATGTATATTATTGAGTATCCCTGGGATGGTCCTACCTCCTGGATATCCACTGTAATTATTTTTCTTATAAGCCCTTTATGTGGTGTCGCTCAGACGCCCGACTGCGGCATTATTTTTATTTCTGCATTTTCCGCTCGAGGAGTCATTCAGACACTCATTTGGCACCAGTATTATTATTTCTGCATTTTCCGCTCGAGGAGTCATTCAGACACTCGTTTGGCACCAGTATTATTATTTCTGCATTTTCCGCTCGAGGAGTCATGCAGACACTCGTTTGGCACCAGTATTATTATTTCTGCATTTTCTGCTCGAGGAGTCATTCAGACACTCGCTTGGCACCCAGTATTTTATTTTGGTATATTTTAACCATATGTGTGCATCATGACCTTTCATATATTTCGTGGCAAATGTGTGTTTTATCTAGTTTAACTCGGAGCATGTTTAATATATTATACCCGTGTTCCTAATGTTTGCGAGTACATTCAAACGTACTCACTGGCTTGTCCCTGGCTATTGTCTTGGCCAGATTTCTCGCTCGGAGGCGAGCCACGCGGGGACAACCTCGGAACCTACGCGTCGACGATTGCAGCCTCACGAAGATAGGAATTATCCTGGTCAGCTGTTCTTGTGGGGAAATGGAGTCCCATAGACGCAGATGTACCCAATCGCTTCCGCCCTCAACCACTAGCAAACCAAATGTTGTACTCCTAGGCCTGAATGGTCTTGTACTACATATTTTTGTACTTGCTTGGAATTCTTGTATCAAGTTGGTACCTCATCAGCTAACAGTAATCCTGGGGCTGGTGAGCACACAGGCCATTTTTCTGGGAATTTATATCCCAAAATCCGGTCGTGACAGACTTGGTATCAGAGCCAGGCTGACCATTGGCTAATCCTATCTTAGCCAGGTCAATAAACTTAGGTTAACCAAACCATCAGACCTTGGCCTAACCCCGGTCAAGCTTCCCGCGTAAGGTAGCCCCAAAGTGACCCGACGCCCTTTTTCGGCGGACGCTGCCCAACCTATCAGCCTAGCCCGTCGCTCACGCGCCAGTGACCGACACCCAACCCGTCTCTATCGCCAGCGTGCAGAGGAAGACTCCGTCCCCTTTTCCTATAAAAAGGGCACGCTAGCCTCGGCACAGCACAGCCTCTTTCCCCAAAACCTAGCCACGATGCCTGGCCCCATTGTTCACAACGAGACCACAGCAACCAACCTTGGAGGTTTTGTGACCGTGCTCGCAAACCTCACCCGCCGTGCCTACGCGTTAGAAGAGCCTCCTGAGTATGTTGTGTACCAGGGACCCATGTACGGTGAAAGCCGTCAGTATTGGGCCACTGTGCACATCTATGGCAGGGGTCTGTCGCCAGAACGCCCCTACAGGTTCACTGGAAGGACAACTTCCTTTGAGCCACAAGCCATCCAACTAGCAGCCCGCGAAGCTATAGTTCAACTCCGGCACTTGTCGCCCAGAGTTAACTGTCGCTCGTTTCACTACTACCCCAGTCGCGATGGGTATGGTAGGCCACCTCAAGTTGCCAACGGAGACCACGAGACGGATCCTGCGCTGTTGCATCTCGTGCGCTATGTAAGCGCACTAGAACAACTGTTCGACCAGGTCACTCTCAATCTGATCGCAGCTCGTGGAGAGCTGGTTCGTCGAGCCCCGGCGAGAAGAGAAGCGGAGCCTGACACCGACAACCCAGTCGTGCTGTTCGGACACCCAATCGATCCCTTGAGGCCTGCGCCAGCCATCAACCAGAGCACTTTGGTGACCCCAGAAGCGCTTCGTCGCCTTTTGGAAACCCATTCCAACGGGATTTAGGCCAACAACCCCCGGGGTGGTCATCACCATCTCCCCGACCCTGCAGCACCTCAGCCTCAACCAGCGAATCCTGACGGTGAGAGCCGTGGAGAAGCATCGGCGTCCGCAAGGCCAGCCCACTTAGACATTAACAAAGTAGACTAAGTCGCTCAAAGTTGTATCGAGCCTTTTTTTTCTACGCTTTGTAATGTGTGGCCTTGTATCGCTGTTGTTGCATGCTATCTGTTTGAGCGCCCTTGTTTTTGGAGTAGTAGGTATGCATGTGTACGTTGGCGTACAGTTGCATTTTTTTTTCGGACGCAGCTACCTAGACCAATCCCGTCAACGCCCACAGTAATGCGTCACCTTTATGTGATATGTATATTTGTGGCTTTGACCCGGGTGCAGGATCGTCAGCCAGTTACCTTTCACCCCGGTAGATATCCCAGCCCCGGTGCTATTTAAGGGCCACTTCGTGACCTTGCCGAGCACCCCTCACCTTTGTGCGCAGCACCCACAGCCGCCCCTTGCCATGTCGACCCCCAGCATTTATCTGAGAGCCCCAGACGCAACCCCGGGTAGCTTTGTCAAATTATTGTGGGACTTTACCTGCAGTACTATGAGCGCCACCCGTCCACCCCAGTACGAGTTGCTCAAATCGAGGATCACTCCTTCCACCTCGAAATATTGGGCAGTGGTGCACATCCCTCCCGCCTACCCAAACCAAGACC
Source organism: Triticum aestivum (assembly GCF_018294505.1). Classification (NCBI taxonomy): domain Eukaryota; kingdom Viridiplantae; phylum Streptophyta; class Magnoliopsida; order Poales; family Poaceae; genus Triticum; species Triticum aestivum. The sequence goes on along the minus strand of NC_057802.1, from coordinate 487,036,721 downwards.
CAACGGAAGTCTCCTTCGTGGGGAAATCCATGCCGACTCCGCAGATGGCCATAGAAGCTGCTACGTACGAGGCGCTCACCCGCCTTCGATTCGCAGTGCCCTATGCCAGTGAGCGAGGGTACTATTATTTTCCGAGCCATGCAGCACCCGGAGAAGTTGCATCTTTGCTCGGTGGGCGCATCGAGAGGGATCCAGTACTGGCCAACCTTGCCCAGTACGTCATTGCCCAGGAGCGTTTAACTCAGCGAGTAATGGGTTATCTCCAGAGCCTCGCTGATTTAAATCCTCGGATCGCTATTGGCAGACCACTGAGGCCTGACCAAGAAGGGCGCACTCATCGACTGGTTAACCCGCTTCCCCCGATAGAAGAGGAGTGTGCCCCGGTGCCAGAAGCGTTTTCTCAGGACCCTGTCGCTTTACCCTTTTCTTTGTAAACGCCTCCGATGTATTTATTGTCCCAGTACTTGTATTTATGTGTTGCAGCATGTTCGTAAAAACCTTTATGCAACGGATCCAATTTTCTTTAATTCCTGTTTTGTGAGCGGTGTTGCCGCTGTTAGTTTTGTTTTAAATTATTTCTTCTCTCGCAACATGTTTTTCGAGAAGATCTCTTTTCCCCGAGTTATTGCTGCATATATGTGCTTTTTCCCGGCATAGATTTTTATTATTATTCGCACATCATTGTTACAGCAAACTCTCAGCCACCACTCGACCATGAGCACTGTTACAAATCTCTAAGCACCTTTTTGCGCCTATCTAACCACACTCGAGGACACCACAGTCTCAGTGAGAGAGACTTGTGAGTGTTCATTCGAGCGCAAGCTGCCCCAGCACTCCGACAACAGTCAGCCCCGATGCGCGCCTAATCCACGTGATCGCCGCCACCGCGAAGAGCTAACACTCGTGCGGCAGCATCACGACGATCGTCCAGGATCATCGCGCACAGGAGCACGGAGAACCCCAGCAGCACTGCCAGGCCTCCACACACCAGGACCACATACCAGTCCGGCATTGCCTCCGCCATTAGAGCCTCGGCTCGAGCTCCTGCCAGCAGCTATGGAGAAGAAGGAAGGAGGAGTAGGAGCGAGGCCGGGTGTGAGGAAGAAGAGAGGAGGACCGCGACCGTTTTATAGCGCGAGATCGGTGTACGGTGGGCGAGGTCCACCAGCGCCACCCGTCGCTCGGCCGCCGGTGTTCGGAGGCGAGCCCGCGAGCAGTGCCGACAGCGCCCTGGCCCGCGAGGTGAGTGCACGCTGCACCGGCAGCTAGCACGCCGCGCACTACCACGGTACGGCCTCGATGCCCTACGAGCTAGGCATCGCCGGTGGAGGAAGCGCGGGAGAACGCGCGAGAGAGAAGAGAGGGCCAGAGGAAGGAGAAGAGGCCGACAGTGGGCCCTGGGCCCACCTGTCAGCCAGAGAGAGCACTGTGCTGTCGGGTGCGACCAGCGTATATTAGTAATTTAGAATTTATTCTAAATTACTGTATCCCCGTAGAAACGTCTCGTTTTTCCCTAACCGTGGATTTTTCCACACTACACCAGTGTGCCACACTGTGGTTTTACACCACTTATTGCCCTCTCACTGTAGCCGTTTTGTTTTGTGCAGTTGAAGGATTTCTTTAATAAAAACAGATTTTTATTTCAAAACAATTCTTGTTCAAAACAGCCTTTAACAAATCTCGAGGACGAGATTTTTTTCTTAAGGGGGGTAGTGTTATGACACCCCAAAATTTTGGCCTTGTTTTATTTATTAAAATGTTGCCAGGGAATAAAACTTTTCCATTATTGTCAAGTTTTACCTTTTGTGACCCTGGATTTTTACCTCAAGTAGGAAAAACCTTCAAAGGTATTGTTGGATTTGTTTACTCTCTCTTATAAAACAATTCCTCATCAGTGGATCCAAATTTGCAAGGCTTATTTTACTCAAAGCTTTATTCCTTTAAAATGATTTCTTTTGCATTTGGAGCCTGCTTTGCACTGCAACCATTTGATAAATGCTTTCAAAATTTCCACCAAAATTTGGAGATGTCATGTGATGTTTCCACATCACTTTCATGCAGAAATACCTCTTGGCCATTGGAGATTTTGAGCTCTACACCAAGTTTTCCAATCTGGTCCAGTAGGCACTTTTGCACTGCAACCCATTTAAATATTCCTCTGAAAATTCTTCCAAGTGTTTGGAGATGTCAGTGGATGCATACCATTCATCTTCAAGCAAAAACCCAGTGATGTCCCTTGGAAAATTTGAGTGGATCAGCCTCTTTTGCATTCTAGTCCAATTTGGTGATTTGTACTGCAACCATGTTTTTCTTTGCCCTAATAACCCTGAGCTTTCTCCTACTTGTAGCCCTCCCTACCAAACTCTTAAGTCCAGGAGATTGGGCTCATTGGAGGTTTTGAAGTGCATGTTCTGAACCCTTTTTCTTTCTGTCCAAAACTGGTGTTTTGCAAAACTTGCACTATCAACTTTCTGTCTTTGCCAAACTAACCTTGCCATCATCTCCTGCATCTAAAGAGACACTGATCTGGAGATTTTGGCCACTCCAAGAGTTGCCTAAGTGCATCTGGCATTCTGTCGAACACATGGTGTGCACAGTCATTTTTGGCAAGCTCTCTGGTTTGCATGGTGGACTTGAACCCCTGACCTATCCACCTTGTCCACTGAATGCCTTGCTACCCCTACCTCCATCCTGTGCAGTGCCAGCTCCACCCTCGAGCTCTAGAGCGCGCTGGCATTTCGTCGAGCAGGTGCCGTGCGTGCTCTGGGCGCGCCCAGAGCGCACGTTTTGCACGCGCGCGCACTACACCGACACGCCGCACTGCCGCGCTCAACGCGACCCGACCCTGGCTCCCTCTGCATCGCTGAGCCGCGCACTAGCCGCCCCCCTGCTCCACGATCCCTCTGGCGTCCTGCTGCACCGCTGGCCGCGCCCTTGGCGGCACGCCGGCGTCGGTAGCGGATTCCGCCGCGGACGGCGCCGCCCAAGCCACCAGCGCACGACAACTGCCTCAGAGCACAGGCCGTGCTTATCCTCCCACTCGTCGGAACGCGTTCGTCGCCGCCAAGATGCCCTGCAACTACAGCAACGGCTGTCGCCGGCGATCCTATCTTCTACCGCCACGGTCCAGCCTCGCCACGCTATATAAAGGGTCCCCGAGCCCCTCCGAGCACTCACGCGACCTCAGAACCACCCCGTAGAGCTCCCCTAGTAGTAGATTGACCGGAAAGGACCGCCCTCCCCAACTCCGGCCAGCTCGGCCGCCGCTAAGCCCCGGCGCGATTCGTCGCAACCGGCCACCCATTCGCCAATCCAGCGCCACCAAGATCCTCCCCGTAACCTTGCGGAGCTGCCCAGCTGCCCAAGCTCGATCGGAGACCACCAGAGCACGAAAGTCACTTCACCATCGTAGCTTTCCTCCGCCGCGGAGCTCGCCGCCGGCGATTCCTTCCACCTCCGCCGACCCAACGACCGCCCAAAGGACCGCCTCAGTCTTGTCGTTCCATCCCCGCCCTTGGATGCCCTCGAGGAGCCGTCGTTCGTCGCCGGCGATCGCCGGAGCCTCGCCACCGTTCGGGCACAGAGAAAGGAGGGAGAGGGAGACCAGTCAAACCTGACTAGTGGGCCCTCTGGACCCACTGTCAGTGACCCGCACGTCCGCCCTCTCTCTGGTTAAGTGAAGGCACAAAACCCCGAATGCGTTTTCCCTGCTGCGTAAGCGTATTTCCCTCGAAGCGTTTTCCTTTTTCTGGTTTTATTTTAAAAACAGAGTAGACCAAACTTTGACTGGCTATAACTTTTAAAATAATACTCCAAATGAGTTGATTCTTTTTCCTACCTCTCTCAAATTTCATCTAGTTTATTTTAAGGTTTATTTCAAAAATATTTGAGACAAGTTTTGGTACTGTGTTTGAAATATTTGTATTTGTGTATTTTGCAAAATAGGATTTTTGGAGGAAAAGGAAAGCTTCCAATAAGTGCATCCTTTGCATACTTTTGAAGGCAAGCATTTCTGAACTCTGGCATAATATTCTATTGTGGTGTTTGGATGTGATCACAACACCTTTTGACTTGGAGTGTGTGATAGTTTATGTACCGATATAGTCTCGTGCATAAGTGCACTTTGGAGTTGTTTTGGTGGTCAGCAAGTGGATACACTAGTGATTTGGGTCATCCTCGTGAGTTTCTCTTGCACACCGGTAGGAAGCCGGGAGAGTCGTGGTCTTGGGTAGACACGAGCTCGTCCCTAATCCCTCGTCGAGACGAGTATGCCCGGCATAGCTTGGTGAGGCTCGAGGAGTGATGATTTATTTCACTACTGGTGATGTGTTTGGTGGGTGCCTGGACCACCTGAGTCGGTTGTAGACCAAGTCTTGATCAATAGCTTCCTTCTTTGTCGGTACCACCACTTGTCCCTGCAGGGACAGGGTATGGTTCAGTAGGTTGTCAACCCCTGTCCAAAGCACACACCGTACAGAGAGGCCGTGATGAAGGTCCCGTGGCCACGGATTAAAGCCTGTCATTCGGTCCGGGGGCATGGGTGTTTCGGTTGTAGCCGAAGGGGATAACTTCCCCCAGTTTGCGCGCGGTATAAATTTTGTGATCCCATGCTACGTCGAGGTTGTAGCCTCCCCACTTAGAGTTTTGCTTGGCAGGTGTCGTGGGTGATTCCAGGCACTGGTGAGTTAAGCTGGTGTGTGCAGGTCGGGCGTGTTTTCAATCAAAAGACCGTAGACGGAATTAGTCCAGAGGGACTAAGTAAACCCGTTACTCGTGGAAAATGGTACTCCCTCTGCAAAGGATACATCCTGTCCGATAGTCATGTTCTTGAGTAGAAACCACAGTCTGAGTTGAGTCTTGTAACGGTGTTCGGATGGAGAACGATTCATGTAGAACTCTGTAACGGTATTCGGATGGAGATACGGCCTGACTAAATTATCGGTTTTTCGGATAGAGAAACGACTGTACTAAATTTTGTTTATGACTATGACTCGTATGGATTGTGATCTTTATTATATTTTGGACTAACCATTTATATTATGTATATTATTGAGTATCCCTGGGATGGTCCTACCTCCTGGATATCCACTGTAATTATTTTTCTTATAAGCCCTTTATGTGGTGTCGCTCAGACGCCCGACTGCGGCATTATTTTTATTTCTGCATTTTCCGCTCGAGGAGTCATTCAGACACTCGTTTGGCACCAATATTATTATTTCTGCATTTTCCGCTCGAGGAGTCATTCAGACACTCGTTTGGCACCAGTATTATTATTTCTGCATTTTCCGCTCGAGGAGTCATTCAGACACTCGTTTGGCACCAGTATTATTATTTCTGCATTTTCCGCTCGAGGAGTCATTCAGACACTCGCTTGGCACCCAGTATTTTATTTTGGTATATTTTAACCATATGTGTGCATCATGACCTTTCATATATTTCGTGGCAGATGTGTGTTTTATCTAGTTTAACTCGGAGCATGTTTAATATATTATACCCGTGTTCCTAATGTTTGCGAGTACATTCAAACGTACTCACTGGCTTGTCCCTGGCTATTGTCTTGGCCAGATTTCTCGCTCGGAGGCGAGCCACGCGGGGACAACCTCGGAACCTACGCGTCGACGATTGCAGCCTCGCGAAGATAGGAATTATCCTGGTCAGCTGTTCTTGTGGGGAAATGGAGTCCCATAGACGCAGATGTACCCAATCGCTTCCGCCCTCAACCACTAGCAAACCAAATGTTGTACTCCTAGGCCTGAATGGTCTTGTACTACATATTTTTGTACTTGCTTGGAATTCTTGTATCAAGTTGGTACCTCATCAGCTAACAGTAATCCTGGGGCTGGTGAGCACACAGGCCGTTTTTCTGGGAATTTATATCCCAAAATCCGGTCGTGACAATTCCCAACATGTTTAGCAAAACAAGAGGAATTGGGAGACAACTGTTCATCGAGAGGCTGACAGTCCCGGGCCCACCAAGTCCATGGCCTAGGTTTTGTTGTTTAACATGAGCAGCCCATGACATGTTTCAACATTTTTTGGATCCAGCAGGTATCAAGCGACCTCTGGGCCTCCCAACCTAGCTTGTCTATCTTATCAGCACCCCAAGTTATGTTTGTTTTTTCAAGACGACGCACAGATCAGTTCTATTTTTCTATAAGAATGCAAAACTGAACCTATATTTTCTATAAGAATGAAAAACTGAACCTATATTTTCTATAAGAATGCAAAACTGAACCTATATTTATATCTTATTTTATTATATATATATAATAGAAACAACATAAGGTTCCGTTAAACCTGTCGTTCGTCCAACCATTTTATAGACCTTCCCACTTCCTTTATTTTTCGTTTTCATTAATCCCATATCTGAATTTTCTCCCACTTTCCTTTTCGATGTAAACTGAGTTTTCTCCCAGTACTTTTCCCTATAACCAACTCAACTGTCCCATGTCTAGCCTAAAAAATAATAATACCCCATGTCCTATTAAATCATCAAATTAAAATGATATTGTATTTCATAAGTTGAAAGTTCTTACAAAATAATAATAATAATTGTTTATATATAACTTGGCAAGTTAACTTTTTACTGACCAATGCAGTAATAGATGTGCAATCATGTGTTTATGTTTTTATAACATTTCTCCGTCCAGCCCAACATGATATTTTCACCCAGCCCAGCAAGTCCGCAGATTTCGAGAAAAATGCAAATGGGCTTTAAATTCTACAATATATATAAACGGGCTGCATAGATGCTACATCATTGTTTCACCCAGCCCACCAAATGGACTAAAAAACAAATGGGCTGGCTGACATGTGGGCCAGTAGGTCGAAGCCTAAGAAGGCGTTGGATTTACATCCAACGGCCGGCAATCTTCTTCAATCTCTCGTTTTCTTCCCCCAGCGCTGCCGGGACCGCGTCCTCCACCCTCCAGCGTCCAGCGGTGTTGTTTTGCGCGCCTCAGCGAAACGCTACCCCACCGACGGCCAGGCCATCCCTCCACTCCACACCTCCTGTTATTCTCTGTCGAGCGTAGGCCCACCCCGCACCCGAACCAGTCAAATTTCCCACTCCTCTCCGTCTGCGACTCCACTGCCGCGTCTTCCCCATCTCTGGGTCGTTCCAGTCTGGGGCCTCGCCGTCGTCCACCGCCTCGCTGCGCCTGGCGTGGCGTGGTCAACAAACGAGAGTCATCGGAAGAGGACTCTTTGTGGAGAGCCTGACGGCTGGGACCGACGAGGTCCATGGTCGCACGCAAGGACAGTTCCTCCTTATTAAGCTGTTTCCTCCCCATGACAGCTGGGACCCACCGGCTGTATCTTTGCACGGAAGGAAGTGCCTCCTTGTTATGCGAACAAACCATTCCTCCCGATGACAGCTGGGCCCCGGCAGATTTGGTGGCTGACTTGTGGGCCTACTAAGCAGACGTGTACGCAGGGCTTTGTCAACTTAATCAACAAATGATTCTAGCAGTTGTACCGTTGGATGTTAATCCAACAGTCATGCTCCTTCTTCAACCTCTGTTTTTGCTCCTGTCTCCCATGGGTGGCAGTGCTGCCGCGCACCCGAATCAGTCAAGTTTCCCACTCCTCTCCATCTGCGACTCCATTGTCGCGTCTTCCCCATCTCCAGGTCATTTCAGTCTGGGGCCTCGCCGTCGTTCACTGGCCTTGGTGCGCTCGGCACGGTGTGGTCAACATGGTCAACAACCGAGAGTCATCGAAAGATGACTGTACGTGAGGGGCTGACAGTGGGGACGCACCACGCCCATGGATGCATGCATGCAACTGCATCCTTTTTACCCTGAAAATTAATGTTTTCTCCCCCTGACTGTCGGTGTTAGCCCTCAGGTCGCCGGTCATCGCCGTTGCAGAGTACTGGCGGGTCTGCTGATGGAAGAGAGGCTTTGGCGCACCCCTACCTGGTGCGCCAAAGGTCGGATTTCAGGTTCCGGCAAAACCGTTGAGGTTCGAACACTGGGGTGCGCACGAAGATCTCTCTCTTCCTAGATCGCTCTCGCTACAATCGCAAGGCCTAGCTCGACGAGCCCAAAGAACGAGAGACACAAGAGTTTATACTGGTTCGGGCCACCAATGTGGTGTAATACCCTACTCCAGTGTGGTGTGGTGGATTGCCGCTTGGGCTGAGGATGAACAGTTACAAGGGAAGAACCACCTCCTGAGGAGAGGTGTTCTTGTGCTTGGTTAACTTGTGTGGTTGAGGATGATCTGGATCATCCGTCCCCCTCTCATGGTGGTGGCTAGTCCTATTTATAGAGGCCCTGGTCCTCTCCCCAAATATTGAGCGGGAAGGGATCCAACAATGGCCAAATTCGAAGGGAGACAACTAGTACAGGTTATCCTGACTAAAGGTGGTCTTCGCCTGACAAAGGCTCTGGTGGTGACGCCGTCTTGGGCTCCACGGTGACCTCCGTCCTGCCGTCCTGATGGTCTTGGTCTCATTGCACCGATATGGAAACCTTTGCCTGATGCCTCGGGACTCCTCGCCTGCGCTTGCGCCTTTATAACCAAAGAGGAAACGAGAACACTGCGCGTGCTGGCGCCCGCTTGGCTCTAGTCGTCATGGCTTGCGTCACAGGAACCTCGCGAGGTGTCCCTTGCCTTGATCTCTCTGCCCCTCGCGAGCCTGCCTGGTGAAGCGGACCCCAAGGAGGTCTTGTGTCGTCCGCGTCACGAGGCTTGGCCCCTCGCGATGGTCTTGAGTGTTTGTTGGTGAAGATGGGCCGTACAGGGGCGTTGGTGGAGCCACGCCTTGGGCCGCAGGCAGGCAAGTCTGGGGACCCCCGTTCCCAAGACGCCGACAGTAGCCCCCGGGCCCAAGGCGCGCTCAGACTTGGCTTCGAGGCGAAGCCAAGGGACAAGTGCGGAGTGTCACGGGCCCCAACAGCCTGTGGCCTTGCTTGACGCGTGGCGGTTGATTGGACATGGGCGGCCCCGCTTCCCCATGCAGCCTTGATATCCACCTGGCTAGGCGGCCATGGTGTCCTACACAGTTATTTCCCCATTGTTGGCGACGCACTCCCCAACTCCTCCGCTTCCTCGAAACTCGGCTTCTCCTCCCAATCCAACCCGAGCTCAGTCCTCTCCATCGCCATGGCGCCGAACCAGACGGAGAAAAGGAAGAAGCCCCTGTCCTCAGCCAGCCCGCCTCCGGCCGTCGAGCCCGCCGTCGGTCGATCGCGGGTGCTCAACCAGGAGGCCATGGGCATGGTCCGCCCTGCGCTCGCCACCAGCTTCAACAAATGGGGAAGGACGGTGGCTTAGCCAGCGTCCCGAGCTTTTGTCGATAGAACAGCCACCGAGGTCCAATTCTTCATCGACGCCCTGTGGGCCGGCGTGGTTCCTCCCTTCTCCGCCTTCTTCAACGCCGTGCTTTCCCATTACCAGATCCATATGCTGCACCTAGATCCCCAATCCGTCGCCCTTCTTGCCGTCTTCGCCTTCATCTACGAGGCCATGGTGGGCATTGCCCCCTCCTGCGCCATTTCTTCTTGCTGCACCTGACTGACCGCCTGTAGTGTTCGGGGTGCCTGAGCTTCCAGGTCGTGGCGGCTACGACCGGCTCGGGGATCGACTTTGAACTCCTGCCGTCTGTGAGCAGGTTCCGGACACGGTGGGTGTATGTGGATGTCGGAGTGCTCAGCCCCTTGCTCTCGCCTCCGTCGGCGCCCACCGCCCCCAGCTCCGGCTGGGGCCACGAGAAGCTTGTGAGCCCCCGCCTCGCCTTCGTCTGGCTCCAGTTGAAGAGGCTGAAAGATCTTGGCTTGACTGCGCCCATGGTGGTGAAGGAGTTCCTCCGATGCCGCATCGCCCCACTTGAGCGCCATTCTCAGCCGATGTGGGCCCTGTCCGTCGGCCAGGATCGCATGAGGCTTCAGGAGTCTGGGCTTCCGCTCGAGGCCCAAAGAACGGTGCTCGAGGTCCTGACGGGCGACCCCTTGTTAGCCGATATGCCATTGGAGGGCTGTCTCTTGTACTTCTGCTCAAACAGGGTGGAGTTTGTGGGGCAGATGCCCCCCATTCGATGAAAGGGGGCTGCATCCAGTCGGCCTTGAAGGGCCCCACAAGAATCATGTCTCCGTGATCCCCCTCCATGCCGCCAGCGCTGAACTCACCACGAGAGTGGATGCAGGAGGCGAGCACCACTTGAGGCTGGAGGCGCGGGTGCTGAGGCGTCGATGTCACTCGAGGCTCCCAAGAAGTCATCCCCGGGAGCCCGCGACTCTTGCCCTAGGGTGACAGCTGAGGGGGCGTCGCCATCCGCGGCTCCTAAGGACGAAACCCCCGAGGTCTCCGCAGGTTGTCGTGAGGCAGAGCCCGAGGGCTCCTCCCGGCCCAATGCTCCCGAGGTTGCTTCCTCGGGCGCCTTACCGGCCATGCCTGCGCTGGTTGCCGCATCCCATGCTTCAGCCGGCTCCGCCTGGACTTCGATGCGCTCCACAAGAGGTAAGGGTCTACGAGCTGCAGCAGAGATGCCTTCCGGCCATTGAAGCATAGGAAGTATATCGCCATAGACGAGTGAGTACCTTATCTTTTTAATTTCTTGAGTGATATTTCCCCTCCTGACAGCGGCTCCTCAGGGTCCCTCCTGCTGAGGCCGCGAAGTCTCCTGAGAAGCAACTTCCTCCTGCCTCAACTCCTTCGCTAGCCTTGGGCGTCCCAAGCCAGCGTGCCGCTCCTAACGCGATGTTGGCCGGAGGGGCAGGCTCGCCTTCCTGGCACCTCGAGGCCGCGCCATTGCCGTCTCCCCTCCGTGGCCTCGCCTGGGGTGTGGCAAGCGTGACAAGGGCTCCTCCTTTGGTTAAGGACAGCGGCTGGATGGCCTCGATCCTGGCTTCTACTTCGAGCAGCGGATCCTCACCCGTCTAGGCCTCCGCCGTGGCCCAGACGGTGATCGGGGAAGCGCCAGCCCCCAGCCCCCTGCTGGGAGAAAGCGAGGCGCTTCGGGCCCCTTCAGCTACCCTTGCTGCGGAAGACGGGCCTGGTCGTGCACTCAAGCTTGCGTGGGAGCGGAGTGTCATCCGCCACGAGCTCTTTCAGGAAGCAATGGGCGCAATGAGCCGTCTTGGCGGAGAACTCGTGGATGTTGACATGCGCCTTGAAGTCGAGGGCCTCCGGCTGGCGGAGGAATGGCATCAGCTGAAGGTGACCATCAACTTCGGGCGCCTCCAGCGTGAGCATGCCAACGCGGAGGCTGAGGCATCCCTGGCAACCTCCCGTGAAACCAGCGCCCGAGCCTTGGAAGAGGCCAGGGAGGCTGATCATCGCCGTGCGATCGCCGAGGAGCGCAGGCGGGAGCTCCTGGCCTTGAACGCCACTTTGGAGCAGCAGGTGGAGGCGCGCAGGGCCGCCTTCGCGTCGATGAACGGGACGCCTGCCGAGGAGGAAGAGATCCAGAAGCGCGAGGAGACGCTGGCGTTGGAAGCCATGGAGCGTAGCCTCGAGCTTGAGAGGTTGGAGACGAGGGAGCGCCAGGTCGCCCAAGCAAAGGATGCCGCTAACGCGCGTGAGGCAAGGATCCAGAAGGAGATTGATAGCAGGGTGGCCGAGGCTCGCGCAGATCTCGTTGGCAGGTACGACCTGAAGCTAGAGCTCGTGGAAGCCGAAGTGTGGGCAGGACTACTGCCCTCAGGTCGGAGTTGGCTGAGGCGGAGCAGCGCGAGAAAGCTGCTACAGCCGCCCTGGTCTCAGTGCAGGCCGAGCTGGCCTCCGCCCGCGCCGAGCTGCTTTCTCTTCAGCAGCGGGTCGCCAGCGCCGAGTCCTTCACGCAGCAGAGCAGGGAGGAAGCGCTCCGACGGCAGACGCTGGAGCGCGTGCACGCCCCCATGCTCCAAAGCCTCAGGATCAAAGCCAACGCGGCGCTGGGCACCATCTGCGACGAAGATGCCCCTCATCCCCACTCGAACGATTACGCGAGTCACCTCCTTTTCATCACCGATGTGGTGACATGCCTGGAGAATCGATCCGAGAGGGATCGCGAGCTTGTTGAAGAGAGGAGCCGTGGCCTGCTCAGGTGCGTGTTCTCCCACGTCTTCAGCCACCTCCAGAACACCTACCCCAACTTCGATTTTGACGCCGCCATTGCCCCTATGCCCGAGGCCATCCGAGGCGACCTGGCGCGCTGGGTAGAGGACAATGTGGATGCTCTAGTTAGGGCCTTCACCTCTGAGGACGACGCGGTGGTGGTCGCTGCGAATGAAGGTGACGTGGTCGACGATGGTGAGGGCGATGCCGGCAATGGTGACGGTGATGACAATGACGGTGATAGCGACGCCAGCGACGCGCCTGAGGACGATCCGGAGGATGCGGTGAGCGACATGTCCAATTGAGCCCATGCTTCCTTGTCGTTGACCCTGCATGTGAAAGCTCGGGCACAGCCCTGGAAGTTGTAAGAGCATTTTGGGAGGGGAAGCCCCTCATGTAAACAGATTACTGCCTCCATTCCGTAGGCCAAGCTGGATATATGTTTTCACGACCCCGCGAGTCCCGCCGCGAGTTTGCTGCTGTAATTTACCTTAGTCAGGACAGGTTCCGTACCGGCTCGTGAGGTCGCGAGCTTTTGAGGGGCCTACCGATCCGTCTGAGAGGGCCTCGCGAGAAGCAAGCGCCAGCCATGGAAGGACGTGCGCGCAGCGCGCGTGCGCTGTGCCCAGCCCCCGCTTGCGAGGGGCTCGTGAGGGGGAGGCAGCAGATGCGAACTCCGAATCAAGGCAAGGAACCAGATCGCAAGAAATCGCATGAACGATAA